>NW_027150078.1:0-117602 GCF_031143425.1 Pleurodeles waltl | reverse complement strand
AACGCTGGGTGGAAGGAAATTTGTGGCTCCTCTCAGATTCCAGAACTTTCTGCCACAGAAATGTGAGGAACATGTGTTTTTTTTAGCCAAATTTTGAGGTTTGCAAAGGATTCTGGGTAACAGAACCTGGTCCGAGCCACACAAGTCACCCCTCCTTGGATTCCCCTAGGTCTCTAGTTTTCAGAAATGCACAGGTTTGGTAGGTTTCCCTAGGTGGCGGCTGAGCTAGAGGCCAAAATCTACAGGTAGTCACTTTGCTAAAAACAGCTCTGTTTTCTGTGATATGTCCACGTTGTGTTTTGGGGCATATCCTGTCGCGGGCGCTAGGCCTACCCACACAAGTGAGGTATCATTTTTATCGGGAGACGTGGGGGAACGCTGGGTGGAAGGAAATTTGTAGCTCCCCTCAGATTCCAGAACTTTCTGCCACAGAAATGTGAGGAACATGTGTTTTTTTAGCCAAATTTTGAGATTTGCAAAGGATTCTGGGTAACAGAACCTGGTCCGAGCCACACAAGTCACCCCTCCTTGGATTCCCCTAGGTCTCTAGTTTTCAGAAATGCACAGGTTTGATAGGTTTCCCTAGGTGGCGGCTGAGCTAGAGGCCAAAATCTACAGGTAGTCACTTTGCTAAAAACAGCTCTGTTTTCTGTGATATGTCCACGTTGTGTTTTGGGGCATATCCTGTAGCGGGCGCTAGGCCTACCCACACAAGTGAGGTATCATTTTTATCGGGAGACGTGGGGGAACGCTGGGTGGAAGGAAATTTGTGGCTCCTCTCAGATTCCAGAACTTTCTGCCACAGAAATGTGAGGAACATGTGTTTTTTTAGCCAAATTTTGAGGTTTGCAAAGGATTCTGGGTAACAGAACCTGGTCCGAGCCGAACAAGTCACCCCTCCTTGGATTCCCCTAGGTCTCTAGTTTTCAGAAATGCACAGGTTTGGTAGGTTTCCCTAGGTGGCGGCTGAGCTAGAGGCCAAAATCTACAGGTAGTCACTTTGCTAAAAACAGCTCTGTTTTCTGTGATATGTCCACGTTGTGTTTTGGGGCATATCCTGTCGCGGGCGCTAGGCCTACCCACACAAGTGAGGTATCATTTTTATCGGGAGACATGGGGGAACGCTGGGTGGAAGGAAATTTGTGGCTCCTCTCAGATTCCAGAACTTTCTGCCACAGAAATGTGAGGAACATGTGTTTTTTTAGCCAAATTTTGAGGTTTGCAAAGGATTCTGGGTAACAGAACCTGGTCCGAGCCACACAAGTCACCCCTCCTTGGATTCCCCTAGGTCTCTAGTCTTCAGAAATGCACAGGTTTGGTAGGTTTCCCTAGGTGGCGGCTGAGCTAGAGGCCAAAATCTACAGGTAGTCACTTTGCTAAAAACAGCTCTGTTTTCTGTGATATGTCCACGTTGTGTTTTGGGGCATATCCTGTCGCGGGCGCTAGGCCTACCCACACAAGTGAGGTATCATTTTTATCGGGAGACGTGGGGGAACGCTGGGTGGAAGGAAATTTGTGGCTCCTCTCAGATTCCAGAACTTTCTGCCACAGAAATGTGAGGAACATGTGTTTTTTTAGCCAAATTTTGAGGTTTGCAAAGGATTCTGGGTAACAGAACCTGGTCCGAGCCACACAAGTCACCCCTCCTTGGATTCCCCTAGGTCTCTAGTTTTCAGAAATGCACAGGTTTGGTAGGTTTCCCTAGGTGGCGGCTGAGCTAGAGGCCAAAATCTACAGGTAGTCACTTTGCTAAAAACAGCTCTGTTTTCTGTGATGTGTCCAGGTTGTGTTTTGGGGCATATCCTGTTGCGGGCGCTAGGCCTACCCACACAAGTGAGGTATCATTTTTATCGGGAGACGTGGGGGAACGCTGGGTGGAAGGAAATTTGTGGCTCCTCTCAGATTCCAGAACTTTCTGCCACAGAAATGTGAGGAACATGTGTTTTTTTAGCCAAATTTTGAGGTTTGCAAAGGATTCTGGGTAACAGAACCTGGTCCGAGCCACACAAGTCACCCCTCCTTGGATTCCCCTAGGTCTCTAGTTTTCAGAAATGCACAGGTTTGGTAGGTTTCCCTAGGTGGCGGCTGAGCTAGAGGCCAAAATCTACAGGTAGTCACTTTGCTAAAAACAGCTCTGTTTTCTGTGATATGTCCACGTTGTGTTTTGGGGCATATCCTGTCGCGGGCGCTAGGCCTACCCACACAAGTGAGGTATCATTTTTATCGGGAGACGTGGGGGAACGCTGGGTGGAAGGAAATTTGTGGCTCCCCTCAGATTCCAGAACTTTCTGCCACAGAAATGTGAGGAACATGTGTTTTTTTAGCCAAATTTTGAGGTTTGCAAAGGATTCTGGGTAACAGAACCTGGTCCGAGCCACACAAGTCACCCCTCCTTGGATTCCCCTAGGTCTCTAGTTTTCAGAAATGCACAGGTTTGGTAGGTTTCCCTAGGTGGCGGCTGAGCTAGAGGCCAAAATCTACAGGTAGTCACTTTGCTAAAAACAGCTCTGTTTTCTGTGATATGTCCATTTTGTGTTTTTGTGGCATATCCTGTCGCGGGCGCTAGGCCTACCCACACAAGTGAGGTATCATTTTTATCGGGAGACGTGGGGGAACGCTGGGTGGAAGGAAATTTGTGGCTCCTCTCAGATTCCAGAACTTTCTGCCACAGAAATGTGAGGAACATGTGTTTTTTTTAGCCAAATTTTGAGGTTTGCAAAGGATTCTGGGTAACAGAACCTGGTCCGAGCCACACAAGTCACCCCTCCTTGGATCCCCCTAGGTCTCTAGTTTTCAGAAATGCATAGGTTTGGTAGGTTTCCCTAGGTGGCGGCTGAGCTAGAGGCCAAAATCTACAGGTAGTCACTTTGCTAAAAACAGCTCTGTTTTCTGTGATATGTCCACGTTGTGTTTTGGGGCATATCCGTTCGCGGGCGCTAGGCCTACCCACACAAGTGAGGTATCATTTTTATCGGGAGACGTGGGGGAACGCTAGGTGGAAGGAAATTTGTGGCTCCTCTCAGATTACAGAACTTTCTGCCACAGAAATGTGAGGAACATGTGTTTTTTTAGCCAAATTTTGAGGTTTGCAAAGGATTCTGGGTAACCGAACCTGGTCCGAGCCACACAAGTTACCCCTCCTTGGATTTCCCTAGGTCTCTAGTTTTCAGAAATGCACAGGTTTGGTAGGTTTCCCTAGGTGGCGGCTGAGCTAGAGGCCAAAATCTACAGGTAGTCACTTTGCTAAAAACAGCTCTGTTTTCTGTGATGTGTCCAGGTTGTGTTTTGGGGCATATCCTGTCGCGGGCGCTAGGCCTACCCACACAAGTGAGGTATCATTTTTATCGGGAGACGTGGGGGAATGCTTGGTGGAAGGAAATTTGTCGCTCCTCTCAGATTCCAGAACTTTCTGCCACAGAAATGTGAGGAACATGTATTTTTTTAGCCAAATTTTGAGGTTTGGAAAGGATTCTGGGTAACAGAACCTGGTCCGAGCCACACAAGTCACCCCTCCTTGGATTCCCCTAGGTCTCTAGTTTTCAGAAATGCACAGGTTTGATAGGTTTCCCTAGGTGGCGGCTGAGCTAGAGGCCAAAATCTACAGGTAGTCACTTTGCTAAAAACAGCTCTGTTTTCTGTGATATGTCCACGTTGTGTTTTGGGGCATATCCTGTAGCGGGCGCTAGGCCTACCCACACAAGTGAGGTATCATTTTTACCGGGAGACGTGGGGGAACGCTGGGTGGAAGGAAATTTGTGGCTCCTCTCAGATTCCAGAACTTTCTGCCACAGAAATGTGAGGAACATGTGTTTTTTTAGCCAAATTTTGAGGTTTGCAAAGGATTCTGGGTAACAGAACCTGGTCCGAGCCACACAAGTCACCCCTCCTTGGATTCCCCTAGGTCTCTAGTTTTCAGAAATGCACAGGTTTGGTAGGTTTCCCTAGGTGGCGGCTGAGCTAGAGGCCAAAATCTACAGGTAGTCACTTTGCTAAAAACAGCTCTGTTTTCTGTGATATGTCCACGTTGTGTTTTGGGGCATATCCTGTCGCGGGCGCTAGGCCTACCCACACAAGTGAGGTATCATTTTTATCGGGAGACATGGGGGAACGCTGGGTGGAAGGAAATTTGTGGCTCCTCTCAGATTCCAGAACTTTCTGCCACAGAAATGTGAGGAACATGTGTTTTTTTAGCCAAATTTTGAGGTTTGCAAAGGATTCTGGGTAACAGAACCTGGTCCGAGCCACACAAGTCACCCCTCCTTGGATTCCCCTAGGTCTCTAGTTTTCAGAAATGCACAGGTTTGGTAGGTTTCCCTAGGTGGCGGCTGAGCTAGAGGCCAAAATCTACAGGTAGTCACTTTGCTAAAAACAGCTCTGTTTTCTGTGATATGTCCACGTTGTGTTTTGGGGCATATCCTGTCGCGGGCGCTAGGCCTACCCACACAAGTGAGGTATCATTTTTATCGGGAGACGTGGGGGAACGCTGGGTGGAAGGAAATTTGTGGCTCCTCTCAGATTCCAGAACTTTCTGCCACAGAAATGTGAGGAACATGTGTTTTTTTAGCCAAATTTTGAGGTTTGCAAAGGATTCTGGGTAACAGAACCTGGTCCGAGCCACACAAGTCACCCCTCCTTGGATTCCCCTAGGTCTCTAGTTTTCAGAAATGCACAGGTTTGGTAGGTTTCCCTAGGTGGCGGCTGAGCTAGAGGCCAAAATCTACAGGTAGTCACTTTGCTAAAAACAGCTCTGTTTTCTGTGATGTGTCCAGGTTGTGTTTTGGGGCATATCCTGTCGCGGGCGCTAGGCCTACCCACACAAGTGAGGTATCATTTTTATCGGGAGACGTGGGGGAACGCTGGGTGGAAGGAAATTTGTGGCTCCTCTCAGATTCCAGAACTTTCTGCCACAGAAATGTGAGGAACATGTGTTTTTTTAGCCAAATTTTGAGGTTTGCAAAGGATTCTGGGTAACAGAACCTGGTCCGAGCCACACAAGTCACCCCTCCTTGGATTCCCCTAGGTCTCTAGTTTTCAGAAATGCACAGGTTTGGTAGGTTTCCCTAGGTGGCGGCTGAGCTAGAGGCCAAAATCTACAGGTAGTCACTTTGCTAAAAACAGCTCTGTTTTCTGTGATATGTCCACGTTGTGTTTTGGGGCATATCCTGTCGCGGGCGCTAGGCCTACCCACACAAGTGAGGTATCATTTTTATCGGGAGACGTGGGGGAACGCTGGGTGGAAGGAAATTTGTGGCTCCCCTCAGATTCCAGAACTTTCTGCCACAGAAATGTGAGGAACATGTGTTTTTTTAGCCAAATTTTGAGATTTGCAAAGGATTCTGGGTAACAGTACCTGGTCCGAGCCACACAAGTCACCCCTCCTTGGATTCCCCTAGGTCTCTAGTTTTCAGAAATGCACAGGTTTGGTAGGTTTCCCTAGGTGGCGGCTGAGCTAGAGGCCAAAATCTACAGGTAGTCACTTTGCTAAAAACAGCTCTGTTTTCTGTGATGTGTCCAGGTTGTGTTTTGGGGCATATCCTGTCGCGGGCGCTAGGCCTACCCACACAAGTGAGGTATCATTTTTATCGGGAGACGTGGGGGAACGCTGGGTGGAAGGAAATTTGTGGCTCCTCTCAGATTCCAGAACTTTCTGCCACAGAAATGTGAGGAACATGTGTTTTTTTAGCCAAATTTTGAGGTTTGCAAAGGATTCTGGGTAACAGAACCTGGTCCGAGCCACACAAGTCACCCCTCCTTGGATTCCCCTAGGTCTCTAGTTTTCAGAAATGCACAGGTTTGGTAGGTTTCCCTAGGTGGCGGCTGAGCTAGAGGCCAAAATCTACAGGTAGTCACTTTGCTAAAAACAGCTCTGTTTTCTGTGATATGTCCACGTTGTGTTTTGGGGCATATCCTGTCGCGGGCGCTAGGCCTACCCACACAAGTGAGGTATCATTTTTATCGGGAGACGTGGGGGAACGCTGGGTGGAAGGAAATTTGTGGCTCCCCTCAGATTCCAGAACTTTCTGCCACAGAAATGTGAGGAACATGTGTTTTTTTAGCCAAATTTTGAGATTTGCAAAGGATTCTGGGTAACAGTACCTGGTCCGAGCCACACAAGTCACCCCTCCTTGGATTCCCCTAGGTCTCTAGTTTTCAGAAATGCACAGGTTTGATAGGTTTCCCTAGGTGGCGGCTGAGCTAGAGGCCAAAATCTACAGGTAGTCACTTTGCTAAAAACAGCTCTGTTTTCTGTGATATGTCCACGTTGTGTTTTGGGGCATATCCTGTCGCGGGCGCTAGGCCTACCCACACAAGTGAGGTATCATTTTTATCGGGAGACGTGGGGGAACGCTGGGTGGAAGGAAATTTGTGGCTCCTCTCAGATTCCAGAACTTTCTGCCACAGAAATGTGAGGAACATGTGTTTTTTTAGCCAAATTTTGAGGTTTGCAAAGGATTCTGGGTAACAGAACCTGGTCTGAGCCACACAAGTCACCCCTCCTTGGATTCCCCTAGGTCTCTAGTTTTCAGAAATGCACAGGTTTGGTAGGTTTCCCTAGGTGGCGGCTGAGCTAGAGGCCAAAATCTACAGGTAGTCACTTTGCTTAAAACAGCTCTGTTTTCTGTGATATGTCCACGTTGTGTTTTGGGGCATATCCTGTCGCGGGCGCTAGGCCTACCCACACAAGTGAGGTATCATTTTTATCGGGAGACGTGGGGGAACGCTGGGTGGAAGGAAATTTGTGGCTCCTCTCAGATTCCAGAACTTTCTGCCACAGAAATGTGAGGAACATGTGTTTTTTTAGCCAAATTTTGAGGTTTGCAAAGGATTCTGGGTAACAGAACCTGGTCCGAGCCACACAAGTCACCCCTCCTTGGATTCCCCTAGGTCTCTAGTTTTCAGAAATGCACAGGTTTGGTAGGTTTCCCTAGGTGGCGGCTGAGCTAGAGGCCAAAATCTACAGGTAGTCACTTTGCTAAAAACAGCTCTGTTTTCTGTGATGTGTCCAGGTTGTGTTTTGGGGCATATCCTGTCGCGGGCGCTAGGCCTACCCACACAAGTGAGGTATCATTTTTATCGGGAGACGTGGGGGAACGCTGGGTGGAAGGAAATTTGTGGCTCCTCTCAGATTCCAGAACTTTCTGCCACAGAAATGTGAGGAACATGTGTTTTTTTAGCCAAATTTTGAGGTTTGCAAAGGATTCTGGGTAACAGAACTTGGTCCGAGCCACACAAGTCACCCCTCCTTGGATTCCCCTAGGTCTCTAGTTTTCAGAAATGCACAGGTTTGGTAGGTTTCCCTAGGTGGCGGCTGAGCTAGAGGCCAAAATCTACAGGTAGTCACTTTGCTAAAAACAGCTCTGTTTTCTGTGATATGTCCACGTTGTGTTTTTGTGGCATATCCTGTCGCGGGCGCTAGGCCTACCCACACAAGTGAGGTATCATTTTTATCGGGAGACGTGGGGGAACGCTGGGTGGAAGGAAATTTGTGGCTCCTCTCAGATTCCAGAACTTTCTGCCACAGAAATGTGAGGAACATGTGTTTTTTTAGCCAAATTTTGAGGTTTGCAAAGGATTCTGGGTAACCGAACCTGGTCCGAGCCACACAAGTTACCCCTCCTTGGATTTCCCTAGGTCTCTAGTTTTCAGAAATGCACAGGTTTGGTAGGTTTCCCTAGGTGGCGGCTGAGCTAGAGGCCAAAATCTACAGGTAGTCACTTTGCTAAAAACAGCTCTGTTTTCTGTGATGTGTCCAGGTTGTGTTTTGGGGCATATCCTGTCGCGGGCGCTAGGCCTACCCACACAAGTGAGGTATCATTTTTATCGGGAGACGTGGGGGAATGCTTGGTGGAAGGAAATTTGTCGCTCCTCTCAGATTCCAGAACTTTCTGCCACAGAAATGTGAGGAACATGTATTTTTTTAGCCAAATTTTGAGGTTTGCAAAGGATTCTGGGTAACAGAACCTGGTCCGAGCCACACAAGTCACCCCTCCTTGAATTCCCCTAGGTCTCTAGTTTTCAGAAATGCACAGGTTTGATAGGTTTCCCTAGGTGGCGGCTGAGCTAGAGGCCAAAATCTACAGGTAGTCACTTTGCTAAAAACAGCTCTGTTTTCTGTGATATGTCCACGTTGTGTTTTGGGGCATATCCTGTAGCGGGCGCTAGGCCTACCCACACAAGTGAGGTATCATTTTTATCGGGAGACGTGGGGGAACGCTGGGTGGAAGGAAATTTGTGGCTCCTCTCAGATTCCAGAACTTTCTGCCACAGAAATGTGAGGAACATGTGTTTTTTTAGCCAAATTTTGAGGTTTGCAAAGGATTCTGGGTAACAGAACCTGGTCCGATCCACACAAGTCACCCCTCCTTGGATTCCCCTAGGTCTCTAGTTTTCAGAAATGCACAGGTTTGGTAGGTTTCCCTAGGTGGCGGCTGAGCTAGAGGCCAAAATCTACAGGTAGTCACTTTGCTAAAAACAGCTCTGTTTTCTGTGATATGTCCACGTTGTGTTTTGGGGCATATCCTGTCGCGGGCGCTAGGCCTACCCACACAAGTGAGGTATCATTTTTATCGGGAGACATGGGGGAACGCTGGGTGGAAGGAAATTTGTGGCTCCTCTCAGATTCCAGAACTTTCTGCCACAGAAATGTGAGGAACATGTGTTTTTTTAGCCAAATTTTGAGGTTTGCAAAGGATTCTGGGTAACAGAACCTGGTCCGAGCCACACAAGTCACCCCTCCTTGGATTCCCCTAGGTCTCTAGTTTTCAGAAATGCACAGGTTTGGTAGGTTTCCCTAGGTGGCGGCTGAGCTAGAGGCCAAAATCTACAGGTAGTCACTTTGCTAAAAACAGCTCTGTTTTCTGTGATATGTCCACGTTGTGTTTTGGGGCATATCCTGTCGCGGGCGCTAGGCCTACCCACACAAGTGAGGTATCATTTTTATCGGGAGACGTGGGGGAACGCTGGGTGGAAGGAAATTTGTGGCTCCTCTCAGATTCCAGAACTTTCTGCCACAGAAATGTGAGGAACATGTGTTTTTTTAGCCAAATTTTGAGGTTTGCAAAGGATTCTGGGTAACAGAACCTGGTCCGAGCCACACAAGTCACCCCTCCTTGGATTCCCCTAGGTCTCTAGTTTTCAGAAATGCACAGGTTTGGTAGGTTTCCCTAGGTGGCGGCTGAGCTAGAGGCCAAAATCTACAGGTAGTCACTTTGCTAAAAACAGCTCTGTTTTCTGTGATGTGTCCAGGTTGTGTTTTGGGGCATATCCTGTTGCGGGCGCTAGGCCTACCCACACAAGTGAGGTATCATTTTTATCGGGAGACGTGGGGGAACGCTGGGTGGAAGGAAATTTGTGGCTCCTCTCAGATTCCAGAACTTTCTGCCACAGAAATGTGAGGAACATGTGTTTTTTTAGCCAAATTTTGAGGTTTGCAAAGGATTCTGGGTAACAGAACCTGGTCCGAGCCACACAAGTCACCCCTCCTTGGATTCCCCTAGGTCTCTAGTTTTCAGAAATGCACAGGTTTGGTAGGTTTCCCTAGGTGGCGGCTGAGCTAGAGGCCAAAATCTACAGGTAGTCACTTTGCTAAAAACAGCTCTGTTTTCTGTGATATGTCCACGTTGTGTTTTGGGGCATATCCTGTCGCGGGCGCTAGGCCTACCCACACAAGTGAGGTATCATTTTTATCGGGAGACGTGGGGGAACGCTGGGTGGAAGGAAATTTGTGGCTCCCCTCAGATTCCAGAACTTTCTGCCACAGAAATGTGAGGAACATGTGTTTTTTTAGCCAAATTTTGAGGTTTGCAAAGGATTCTGGGTAACAGAACCTGGTCCGAGCCACACAAGTCACCCCTCCTTGGATTCCCCTAGGTCTCTAGTTTTCAGAAATGCACAGGTTTGGTAGGTTTCCCTAGGTGGCGGCTGAGCTAGAGGCCAAAATCTACAGGTAGTCACTTTGCTAAAAACAGCTCTGTTTTCTGTGATATGTCCATTTTGTGTTTTTGTGGCATATCCTGTCGCGGGCGCTAGGCCTACCCACACAAGTGAGGTATCATTTTTATCGGGAGACGTGGGGGAACGCTGGGTGGAAGGAAATTTGTGGCTCCTCTCAGATTCCAGAACTTTCTGCCACAGAAATGTGAGGAACATGTGTTTTTTTTAGCCAAATTTTGAGGTTTGCAAAGGATTCTGGGTAACAGAACCTGGTCCGAGCCACACAAGTCACCCCTCCTTGGATCCCCCTAGGTCTCTAGTTTTCAGAAATGCATAGGTTTGGTAGGTTTCCCTAGGTGGCGGCTGAGCTAGAGGCCAAAATCTACAGGTAGTCACTTTGCTAAAAACAGCTCTGTTTTCTGTGATATGTCCACGTTGTGTTTTGGGGCATATCCGTTCGCGGGCGCTAGGCCTACCCACACAAGTGAGGTATCATTTTTATCGGGAGACGTGGGGGAACGCTAGGTGGAAGGAAATTTGTGGCTCCTCTCAGATTACAGAACTTTCTGCCACAGAAATGTGAGGAACATGTGTTTTTTTAGCCAAATTTTGAGGTTTGCAAAGGATTCTGGGTAACCGAACCTGGTCCGAGCCACACAAGTTACCCCTCCTTGGATTTCCCTAGGTCTCTAGTTTTCAGAAATGCACAGGTTTGGTAGGTTTCCCTAGGTGGCGGCTGAGCTAGAGGCCAAAATCTACAGGTAGTCACTTTGCTAAAAACAGCTCTGTTTTCTGTGATGTGTCCAGGTTGTGTTTTGGGGCATATCCTGTCGCGGGCGCTAGGCCTACCCACACAAGTGAGGTATCATTTTTATCGGGAGACGTGGGGGAATGCTTGGTGGAAGGAAATTTGTCGCTCCTCTCAGATTCCAGAACTTTCTGCCACAGAAATGTGAGGAACATGTATTTTTTTAGCCAAATTTTGAGGTTTGGAAAGGATTCTGGGTAACAGAACCTGGTCCGAGCCACACAAGTCACCCCTCCTTGGATTCCCCTAGGTCTCTAGTTTT
Organism: Pleurodeles waltl; assembly: GCF_031143425.1. Taxonomy (NCBI): domain Eukaryota; kingdom Metazoa; phylum Chordata; class Amphibia; order Caudata; family Salamandridae; genus Pleurodeles; species Pleurodeles waltl. The sequence continues at coordinate 106,599 of NW_027150078.1, read as the reverse complement.
CAGAAATGCACAGGTTTGATAGGTTTCCCTAGGTGGCGGCTGAGCTAGAGGCCAAAATCTACAGGTAGTCACTTTGCTAAAAACAGCTCTGTTTTCTGTGATATGTCCACGTTGTGTTTTGGGGCATATCCTGTAGCGGGCGCTAGGCCTACCCACACAAGTGAGGTATCATTTTTACCGGGAGACGTGGGGGAACGCTGGGTGGAAGGAAATTTGTGGCTCCTCTCAGATTCCAGAACTTTCTGCCACAGAAATGTGAGGAACATGTGTTTTTTTAGCCAAATTTTGAGGTTTGCAAAGGATTCTGGGTAACAGAACCTGGTCCGAGCCACACAAGTCACCCCTCCTTGGATTCCCCTAGGTCTCTAGTTTTCAGAAATGCACAGGTTTGGTAGGTTTCCCTAGGTGGCGGCTGAGCTAGAGGCCAAAATCTACAGGTAGTCACTTTGCTAAAAACAGCTCTGTTTTCTGTGATATGTCCACGTTGTGTTTTGGGGCATATCCTGTCGCGGGCGCTAGGCCTACCCACACAAGTGAGGTATCATTTTTATCGGGAGACATGGGGGAACGCTGGGTGGAAGGAAATTTGTGGCTCCTCTCAGATTCCAGAACTTTCTGCCACAGAAATGTGAGGAACATGTGTTTTTTTAGCCAAATTTTGAGGTTTGCAAAGGATTCTGGGTAACAGAACCTGGTCCGAGCCACACAAGTCACCCCTCCTTGGATTCCCCTAGGTCTCTAGTTTTCAGAAATGCACAGGTTTGGTAGGTTTCCCTAGGTGGCGGCTGAGCTAGAGGCCAAAATCTACAGGTAGTCACTTTGCTAAAAACAGCTCTGTTTTCTGTGATATGTCCACGTTGTGTTTTGGGGCATATCCTGTCGCGGGCGCTAGGCCTACCCACACAAGTGAGGTATCATTTTTATCGGGAGACGTGGGGGAACGCTGGGTGGAAGGAAATTTGTGGCTCCTCTCAGATTCCAGAACTTTCTGCCACAGAAATGTGAGGAACATGTGTTTTTTTAGCCAAATTTTGAGGTTTGCAAAGGATTCTGGGTAACAGAACCTGGTCCGAGCCACACAAGTCACCCCTCCTTGGATTCCCCTAGGTCTCTAGTTTTCAGAAATGCACAGGTTTGGTAGGTTTCCCTAGGTGGCGGCTGAGCTAGAGGCCAAAATCTACAGGTAGTCACTTTGCTAAAAACAGCTCTGTTTTCTGTGATGTGTCCAGGTTGTGTTTTGGGGCATATCCTGTCGCGGGCGCTAGGCCTACCCACACAAGTGAGGTATCATTTTTATCGGGAGACGTGGGGGAACGCTGGGTGGAAGGAAATTTGTGGCTCCTCTCAGATTCCAGAACTTTCTGCCACAGAAATGTGAGGAACATGTGTTTTTTTAGCCAAATTTTGAGGTTTGCAAAGGATTCTGGGTAACAGAACCTGGTCCGAGCCACACAAGTCACCCCTCCTTGGATTCCCCTAGGTCTCTAGTTTTCAGAAATGCACAGGTTTGGTAGGTTTCCCTAGGTGGCGGCTGAGCTAGAGGCCAAAATCTACAGGTAGTCACTTTGCTAAAAACAGCTCTGTTTTCTGTGATATGTCCACGTTGTGTTTTGGGGCATATCCTGTCGCGGGCGCTAGGCCTACCCACACAAGTGAGGTATCATTTTTATCGGGAGACGTGGGGGAACGCTGGGTGGAAGGAAATTTGTGGCTCCCCTCAGATTCCAGAACTTTCTGCCACAGAAATGTGAGGAACATGTGTTTTTTTAGCCAAATTTTGAGATTTGCAAAGGATTCTGGGTAACAGTACCTGGTCCGAGCCACACAAGTCACCCCTCCTTGGATTCCCCTAGGTCTCTAGTTTTCAGAAATGCACAGGTTTGGTAGGTTTCCCTAGGTGGCGGCTGAGCTAGAGGCCAAAATCTACAGGTAGTCACTTTGCTAAAAACAGCTCTGTTTTCTGTGATGTGTCCAGGTTGTGTTTTGGGGCATATCCTGTCGCGGGCGCTAGGCCTACCCACACAAGTGAGGTATCATTTTTATCGGGAGACGTGGGGGAACGCTGGGTGGAAGGAAATTTGTGGCTCCTCTCAGATTCCAGAACTTTCTGCCACAGAAATGTGAGGAACATGTGTTTTTTTAGCCAAATTTTGAGGTTTGCAAAGGATTCTGGGTAACAGAACCTGGTCCGAGCCACACAAGTCACCCCTCCTTGGATTCCCCTAGGTCTCTAGTTTTCAGAAATGCACAGGTTTGGTAGGTTTCCCTAGGTGGCGGCTGAGCTAGAGGCCAAAATCTACAGGTAGTCACTTTGCTAAAAACAGCTCTGTTTTCTGTGATATGTCCACGTTGTGTTTTGGGGCATATCCTGTCGCGGGCGCTAGGCCTACCCACACAAGTGAGGTATCATTTTTATCGGGAGACGTGGGGGAACGCTGGGTGGAAGGAAATTTGTGGCTCCCCTCAGATTCCAGAACTTTCTGCCACAGAAATGTGAGGAACATGTGTTTTTTTAGCCAAATTTTGAGATTTGCAAAGGATTCTGGGTAACAGTACCTGGTCCGAGCCACACAAGTCACCCCTCCTTGGATTCCCCTAGGTCTCTAGTTTTCAGAAATGCACAGGTTTGATAGGTTTCCCTAGGTGGCGGCTGAGCTAGAGGCCAAAATCTACAGGTAGTCACTTTGCTAAAAACAGCTCTGTTTTCTGTGATATGTCCACGTTGTGTTTTGGGGCATATCCTGTCGCGGGCGCTAGGCCTACCCACACAAGTGAGGTATCATTTTTATCGGAAGACATGGGGGAACGCTGGGTGGAAGGAAATTTGTGGCTCCTCTCAGATTCCAGAACTTTCTGCCACAGAAATGTGAGGAACATGTGTTTTTTTAGCCAAATTTTGAGGTTTGCAAAGGATTCTGGGTAACAGAACCTGGTCCGAGCCACACAAGTCACCCCTCCTTGGATTCCCCTAGGTCTCTAGTTTTCAGAAATGCACAGGTTTGGTAGGTTTCCCTAGGTGGCGGCTGAGCTAGAGGCCAAAATCTACAGGTAGTCACTTTGCTAAAAACAGCTCTGTTTTCTGTGATATGTCCACGTTGTGTTTTGGGGCATATCCTGTCGCGGGCGCTAGGCCTACCCACACAAGTGAGGTATCATTTTTATCGGGAGACATGGGGGAACGCTGGGTGGAAGGAAATTTGTGGCTCCTCTCAGATTCCAGAACTTTCTGCCACAGAAATGTGAGGAACATGTGTTTTTTTAGCCAAATTTTGAGGTTTGCAAAGGATTCTGGGTAACAGAACCTGGTCCGAGCCACACAAGTCACCCCTCCTTGGATTCCCCTAGGTCTCTAGTTTTCAGAAATGCACAGGTTTGGTAGGTTTCCCTAGGTGGCGGCTGAGCTAGAGGCCAAAATCTACAGGTAGTCACTTTGCTAAAAACAGCTCTGTTTTCTGTGATATGTCCACGTTGTGTTTTGGGGCATATCCTGTCGCGGGCGCTAGGCCTACCCACACAAGTGAGGTATCATTTTTATCGGGAGACGTGGGGGAATGCTGGGTGGAAGGAAATTTGTGGCTCCTCTCAGATTCCAGAACTTTCTGCCACAGAAATGTGAGGAACATGTGTTTTTTTAGCCAAATTTTGAGGTTTGCAAAGGATTCTGGGTAACAGAACCTGGTCCGAGCCACACAAGTCACCCCTCCTTGGATTCCCCTAGGTCTCTAGTTTTCAGAAATGCACAGGTTTGGTAGGTTTCCCTAGGTGGCGGCTGAGCTAGAGGCCAAAATCTACAGGTAGTCACTTTGCTAAAAACAGCTCTGTTTTCTGTGATGTGTCCAGGTTGTGTTTTGGGGCATATCCTGTCGCGGGCGCTAGGCCTACCCACACAAGTGAGGTATCATTTTTATCGGGAGACGTGGGGGAACGCTGGGTGGAAGGAAATTTGTGGCTCCTCTCAGATTCCAGAACTTTCTGCCACAGAAATGTGAGGAACATGTGTTTTTTTAGCCAAATTTTGAGGTTTGCAAAGGATTCTGGGTAACAGAACCTGGTCCGAGCCACACAAGTCACCCCTCCTTGGATTCCCCTAGGTCTCTAGTTTTCAGAAATGCACAGGTTTGGTAGGTTTCCCTAGGTGGCGGCTGAGCTAGAGGCCAAAATCTACAGGTAGTCACTTTGCTAAAAACAGCTCTGTTTTCTGTGATATGTCCACGTTGTGTTTTGGGGCATATCCTGTCGCGGGCGCTAGGCCTACCCACACAAGTGAGGTATCATTTTTATCGGGAGACGTGGGGGAACGCTGGGTGGAAGGAAATTTGTGGCTCCCCTCAGATTCCAGAACTTTCTGCCACAGAAATGTGAGGAACATGTGTTTTTTTAGCCAAATTTTGAGATTTGCAAAGGATTCTGGGTAACAGTACCTGGTCCGAGCCACACAAGTCACCCCTCCTTGGATTCCCCTAGGTCTCTAGTTTTCAGAAATGCACAGGTTTGGTAGGTTTCCCTAGGTGGCGGCTGAGCTAGAGGCCAAAATCTACAGGTAGTCACTTTGCTAAAAACAGCTCTGTTTTCTGTGATGTGTCCAGGTTGTGTTTTGGGGCATATCCTGTCGCGGGCGCTAGGCCTACCCACACAAGTGAGGTATCATTTTTATCGGGAGACGTGGGGGAACGCTGGGTGGAAGGAAATTTGTGGCTCCTCTCAGATTCCAGAACTTTCTGCCACAGAAATGTGAGGAACATGTGTTTTTTTAGCCAAATTTTGAGGTTTGCAAAGGATTCTGGGTAACAGAACCTGGTCCGAGCCACACAAGTCACCCCTCCTTGGATTCCCCTAGGTCTCTAGTTTTCAGAAATGCACAGGTTTGGTAGGTTTCCCTAGGTGGCGGCTGAGCTAGAGGCCAAAATCTACAGGTAGTCACTTTGCTAAAAACAGCTCTGTTTTCTGTGATATGTCCACGTTGTGTTTTGGGGCATATCCTGTCGCGGGCGCTAGGCCTACCCACACAAGTGAGGTATCATTTTTATCGGGAGACGTGGGGGAACGCTGGGTGGAAGGAAATTTGTGGCTCCCCTCAGATTCCAGAACTTTCTGCCACAGAAATGTGAGGAACATGTGTTTTTTTAGCCAAATTTTGAGATTTGCAAAGGATTCTGGGTAACAGTACCTGGTCCGAGCCACACAAGTCACCCCTCCTTGGATTCCCCTAGGTCTCTAGTTTTCAGAAATGCACAGGTTTGATAGGTTTCCCTAGGTGGCGGCTGAGCTAGAGGCCAAAATCTACAGGTAGTCACTTTGCTAAAAACAGCTCTGTTTTCTGTGATATGTCCACGTTGTGTTTTGGGGCATATCCTGTAGCGGGCGCTAGGCCTACCCACACAAGTGAGGTATCATTTTTATCGGGAGACGTGGGGGAACGCTGGGTGGAAGGAAATTTGTGGCTCCTCTCAGATTCCAGAACTTTCTGCCACAGAAATGTGAGGAACATGTGTTTTTTTAGCCAAATTTTGAGGTTTGCAAAGGATTCTGGGTAACAGAACCTGGTCCGAGCCACACAAGTCACCCCTCCTTGGATTCCCCTAGGTCTCTAGTTTTCAGAAATGCACAGGTTTGGTAGGTTTCCCTAGGTGGCGGCTGAGCTAGAGGCCAAAATCTACAGGTAGTCACTTTGCTAAAAACAGCTCTGTTTTCTGTGATATGTCCACGTTGTGTTTTGGGGCATATCCTGTCGCGGGCGCTAGGCCTACCCACACAAGTGAGGTATCATTTTTATCGGGAGACATGGGGGAACGCTGGGTGGAAGGAAATTTGTGGCTCCTCTCAGATTCCAGAACTTTCTGCCACAGAAATGTGAGGAACATGTGTTTTTTTAGCCAAATTTTGAGGTTTGCAAAGGATTCTGGGTAACAGAACCTGGTCCGAGCCACACAAGTCACCCCTCCTTGGATTCCCCTAGGTCTCTAGTTTTCAGAAATGCACAGGTTTGGTAGGTTTCCCTAGGTGGCGGCTGAGCTAGAGGCCAAAATCTACAGGTAGTCACTTTGCTAAAAACAGCTCTGTTTTCTGTGATATGTCCACGTTGTGTTTTGGGGCATATCCTGTCGCGGGCGCTAGGCCTACCCACACAAGTGAGGTATCATTTTTATCGGGAGACGTGGGGGAACGCTGGGTGGAAGGAAATCTGTGGCTCCTCTCAGATTCCAGAACTTTCTGCCACAGAAATGTGAGGAACATGTGTTTTTTTAGCCAAATTTTGAGGTTTGCAAAGGATTCTGGGTAACAGAACCTGGTCCGAGCCACACAAGTCACCCCTCCTTGGATTCCCCTAGGTCTCTAGTTTTCAGAAATGCACAGGTTTGGTAGGTTTCCCTAGGTGGCGGCTGAGCTAGAGGCCAAAATCTACAGGTAGTCACTTTGCTAAAAACAGCTCTGTTTTCTGTGATATGTCCACGTTGTGTTTTGGGGCATATCCTGTCGCGGGCGCTAGGCCTACCCACACAAGTGAGGTATCATTTTTATCGGGAGACGTGGGGGAACGCTGGGTGGAAGGAAATTTGTGGCTCCTCTCAGATTCCAGAACTTTCTGCCACAGAAATGTGAGGAACATGTGTTTTTTTAGCCAAATTTTGAGGTTTGCAAAGGATTCTGGGTAACAGAACCTGGTCTGAGCCACACAAGTCACCCCTCCTTGGATTCCCCTAGGTCTCTAGTTTTCAGAAATGCACAGGTTTGGTAGGTTTCCCTAGGTGGCGGCTGAGCTAGAGGCCAAAATCTACAGGTAGTCACTTTGCTAAAAACAGCTCTGTTTTCTGTGATATGTCCACGTTGTGTTTTGGGGCATATCCTGTCGCGGGCGCTAGGCCTACCCACACAAGTGAGGTATCATTTTTATCGGGAGACATGGGGGAACGCTGGGTGGAAGGAAATTTGTGGCTCCTCTCAGATTCCAGAACTTTCTGCCACAGAAATGTGAGGAACATGTGTTTTTTTAGCCAAATTTTGAGGTTTGCAAAGGATTCTGGGTAACAGAACCTGGTCCGAGCCACACAAGTCACCCCTCCTTGGATTCCCCTAGGTCTCTAGTTTTCAGAAATGCACAGGTTTGGTAGGTTTCCCTAGGTGGCGGCTGAGCTAGAGGCCAAAATCTACAGGTAGTCACTTTGCTAAAAACAGCTCTGTTTTCTGTGATGTGTCCAGGTTGTGTTTTGGGGCATATCCTGTCGCGGGCGCTAGGCCTACCCACACAAGTGAGGTATCATTTTTATCGGGAGACGTGGGGGAACGCTGGGTGGAAGGAAATTTGTGGCTCCTCTCAGATTCCAGAACTTTCTGCCACAGAAATGTGAGGAACATGTGTTTTTTTAGCCAAATTTTGAGGTTTGCAAAGGATTCTGGGTAACAGAACTTGGTCCGAGCCACACAAGTCACCCCTCCTTGGATTCCCCTAGGTCTCTAGTTTTCAGAAATGCACAGGTTTGGTAGGTTTCCCTAGGTGGCGGCTGAGCTAGAGGCCAAAATCTACAGGTAGTCACTTTGCTAAAAACAGCTCTGTTTTCTGTGATATGTCCACGTTGTGTTTTTGTGGCATATCCTGTCGCGGGCGCTAGGCCTACCCACACAAGTGAGGTATCATTTTTATCGGGAGACGTGGGGGAACGCTGGGTGGAAGGAAATTTGTGGCTCCTCTCAGATTCCAGAACTTTCTGCCACAGAAATGTGAGGAACATGTGTTTTTTTAGCCAAATTTTGAGGTTTGCAAAGGATTCTGGGTAACCGAACCTGGTCCGAGCCACACAAGTTACCCCTCCTTGGATTTCCCTAGGTCTCTAGTTTTCAGAAATGCACAGGTTTGGTAGGTTTCCCTAGGTGGCGGCTGAGCTAGAGGCCAAAATCTACAGGTAGTCACTTTGCTAAAAACAGCTCTGTTTTCTGTGATGTGTCCAGGTTGTGTTTTGGGGCATATCCTGTCGCGGGCGCTAGGCCTACCCACACAAGTGAGGTATCATTTTTATCGGGAGACATGGGGGAATGCTTGGTGGAAGGAAATTTGTCGCTCCTCTCAGATTCCAGAACTTTCTGCCACAGAAATGTGAGGAACATGTATTTTTTTAGCCAAATTTTGAGGTTTGCAAAGGATTCTGGGTAACAGAACCTGGTCCGAGCCACACAAGTCACCCCTCCTTGGATTCCCCTAGGTCTCTAGTTTTCAGAAATGCACAGGTTTGATAGGTTTCCCTAGGTGGCGGCTGAGCTAGAGGCCAAAATCTACAGGTAGTCACTTTGCTAAAAACAGCTCTGTTTTCTGTGATATGTCCACGTTGTGTTTTGGGGCATATCCTGTAGCGGGCGCTAGGCCTACCCACACAAGTGAGGTATCATTTTTATCGGGAGACGTGGGGGAACGCTGGGTGGAAGGAAATTTGTGGCTCCTCTCAGATTCCAGAACTTTCTGCCACAGAAATGTGAGGAACATGTGTTTTTTTAGCCAAATTTTGAGGTTTGCAAAGGATTCTGGGTAACAGAACCTGGTCCGATCCACACAAGTCACCCCTCCTTGGATTCCCCTAGGTCTCTAGTTTTCAGAAATGCACAGGTTTGGTAGGTTTCCCTAGGTGGCGGCTGAGCTAGAGGCCAAAATCTACAGGTAGTCACTTTGCTAAAAACAGCTCTGTTTTCTGTGATATGTCCACGTTGTGTTTTGGGGCATATCCTGTCGCGGGCGCTAGGCCTACCCACACAAGTGAGGTATCATTTTTATCGGGAGACATGGGGGAACGCTGGGTGGAAGGAAATTTGTGGCTCCTCTCAGATTCCAGAACTTTCTGCCACAGAAATGTGAGGAACATGTGTTTTTTTAGCCAAATTTTGAGGTTTGCAAAGGATTCTGGGTAACAGAACCTGGTCCGAGCCACACAAGTCACCCCTCCTTCGATTCCCCTAGGTCTCTAGTTTTCAGAAATGCACAGGTTTGGTAGGTTTCCCTAGGTGGCGGCTGAGCTAGAGGCCAAAATCTACAGGTAGTCACTTTGCTAAAAACAGCTCTGTTTTCTGTGATATGTCCACGTTGTGTTTTGGGGCATATCCTGTCGCGGGCGCTAGGCCTACCCACACAAGTGAGGTATCATTTTTATCGGGAGACGTGGGGGAACGCTGGGTGGAAGGAAATTTGTGGCTCCTCTCAGATTCCAGAACTTTCTGCCACAGAAATGTGAGGAACATGTGTTTTTTTAGCCAAATTTTGAGGTTTGCAAAGGATTCTGGGTAACAGAACCTGGTCCGAGCCACACAAGTCACCCCTCCTTGGATTCCCCTAGGTCTCTAGTTTTCAGAAATGCACAGGTTTGGTAGGTTTCCCTAGGTGGCGGCTGAGCTAGAGGCCAAAATCTACAGGTAGTCACTTTGCTAAAAACAGCTCTGTTTTCTGTGATATGTCCACGTTGTGTTTTGGGGCATATCCTGTCGCGGGCGCTAGGCCTACCCACACAAGTGAGGTATCATTTTTATCGGGAGACGTGGGGGAACGCTGGGTGGAAGGAAATTTGTGGCTCCTCTCAGATTCCAGAACTTTCTGCCACAGAAATGTGAGGAACATGTGTTTTTTTAGCCAAATTTTGAGGTTTGCAAAGGATTCTGGGTAACAGAACCTGGTCCGAGCCACACAAGTCACCCCTCCTTGGATTCCCCTAGTTCTCTAGTTTTCAGAAATGCACAGGTTTGGTAGGTTTCCCTAGGTGGCGGCTGAGCTAGAGGCCAAAATCTACAGGTAGTCACTTTGCTAAAAACAGCTCTGTTTTCTGTGATGTGTCCAGGTTGTGTTTTGGGGCATATCCTGTCGCGGGCGCTAGGCCTACCCACACAAGTGAGGTATCATTTTTATCGGGAGACATGGGGGAACGCTGGGTGGAAGGAAATTTGTGGCTCCTCTCAGATTCCAGAACTTTCTGCCACAGAAATGTGAGGAACATGTGTTTTTTTAGCCAAATTTTGAGGTTTGCAAAGGATTCTGGGTAACAGAACCTGGTCCGAGCCACACAAGTCACCCCTCCTTGGATTCCCCTAGGTCTCTAGTTTTCAGAAATGCACAGGTTTGGTAGGTTTCCCTAGGTGGCGGCTGAGCTAGAGGCCAAAATCTACAGGTAGTCACTTTGCTAAAAACAGCTCTGTTTTCTGTGATATGTCCACGTTGTGTTTTGGGGCATATCCTGTCGCGGGCGCTAGGCCTACCCACACAAGTGAGGTATCATTTTTATCGGGAGACGTGGGGGAACGCTGGGTGGAAGGAAATTTGTGGCTCCCCTCAGATTCCAGAACTTTCTGCCACAGAAATGTGAGGAACATGTGTTTTTTTAGCCAAATTTTGAGATTTGCAAAGGATTCTGGGTAACAGAACCTGGTCCGAGCCACACAAGTCACCCCTCCTTGGATTCCCCTAGGTCTCTAGTTTTCAGAAATGCACAGGTTTGATAGGTTTCCCTAGGTGGCGGCTGAGCTAGAGGCCAAAATCTACAGGTAGTCACTTTGCTAAAAACAGCTCTGTTTTCTGTGATATGTCCACGTTGTGTTTTGGGGCATATCCTGTAGCGGGCGCTAGGCCTACCCACACAAGTGAGGTATCATTTTTATCGGGAGACGTGGGGGAACGCTGGGTGGAAGGAAATTTGTGGCTCCTCTCAGATTCCAGAACTTTCTGCCACAGAAATGTGAGGAACATGTGTTTTTTTAGCCAAATTTTGAGGTTTGCAAAGGATTCTGGGTAACAGAACCTGGTCCGAGCCACACAAGTCACCCCTCCTTGGATTCCCCTAGGTCTCTAGTTTTCAGAAATGCACAGGTTTGGTAGGTTTCCCTAGGTGGCGGCTGAGCTAGAGGCCAAAATCTACAGGTAGTCACTTTGCTAAAAACAGCTCTGTTTTCTGTGATATGTCCACGTTGTGTTTTGGGGCATATCCTGTCGCGGGCGCTAGGCCTACCCACACAAGTGAGGTATCATTTTTATCGGGAGACATGGGGGAACGCTGGGTGGAAGGAAATTTGTGGCTCCTCTCAGATTCCAGAACTTTCTGCCACAGAAATGTGAGGAACATGTGTTTTTTTAGCCAAATTTTGAGGTTTGCAAAGGATTCTGGGTAACAGAACCTGGTCCGAGCCACACAAGTCACCCCTCCTTGGATTCCCCTAGGTCTCTAGTTTTCAGAAATGCACAGGTTTGGTAGGTTTCCCTAGGTGGCGGCTGAGCTAGAGGCCAAAATCTACAGGTAGTCACTTTGCTAAAAACAGCTCTGTTTTCTGTGATATGTCCACGTTGTGTTTTTGTGGCATATCCTGTCGCGGGCGCTAGGCCTACCCACACAAGTGAGGTATCATTTTTATCGGGAGACGTGGGGGAACGCTGGGTGGAAGGAAATTTGTGGCTCCTCTCAGATTCCAGAACTTTCTGCCACAGAAATGTGAGGAACATGTGTTTTTTTTAGCCAAATTTTGAGGTTTGCAAAGGATTCTGGGTAACAGAACCTGGTCCGAGCCACACAAGTCACCCCTCCTTGGATCCCCCTAGGTCTCTAGTTTTCAGAAATGCATAGGTTTGGTAGGTTTCCCTAGGTGGCGGCTGAGCTAGAGGCCAAAATCTACAGGTAGTCACTTTGCTAAAAACAGCTCTGTTTTCTGTGATATGTCCACGTTGTGTTTTGGGGCATATCCGTTCGCGGGCGCTAGGCCTACCCACACAAGTGAGGTATCATTTTTATCGGGAGACGTGGGGGAACGCTAGGTGGAAGGAAATTTGTGGCTCCTCTCAGATTCCAGAACTTTCTGCCACAGAAATGTGAGGAACATGTGTTTTTTTAGCCAAATTTTGAGGTTTGCAAAGGATTCTGGGTAACAGAACCTGGTCCGAGCCACACAAGTTACCCCTCCTTGGATTTCCCTAGGTCTCTAGTTTTCAGAAATGCACAGGTTTGGTAGGTTTCCCTAGGTGGCGGCTGAGCTAGAGGCCAAAATCTACAGGTAGTCACTTTGCTAAAAACAGCTCTGTTTTCTGTGATGTGTCCAGGTTGTGTTTTGGGGCATATCCTGTCGCGGGCGCTAGGCCTACCCACACAAGTGAGGTATCATTTTTATCGGGAGACGTGGGGGAATGCTTGGTGGAAGGAAATTTGTCGCTCCTCTCAGATTCCAGAACTTTCTGCCACAGAAATGTGAGGAACATGTATTTTTTTAGCCAAATTTTGAGGTTTGCAAAGGATTCTGGGTAACAGAACCTGGTCCGAGCCACACAAGTCACCCCTCCTTGGATTCCCCTAGGTCTCTAGTTTTCAGAAATGCACAGGTTTGATAGGTTTCCCTAGGTGGCGGCTGAGCTAGAGGCCAAAATCTACAGGTAGTCACTTTGCTAAAAACAGCTCTGTTTTCTGTGATATGTCCACGTTGTGTTTTGGGGCATATCCTGTAGCGGGCGCTAGGCCTACCCACACAAGTGAGGTATCATTTTTATCGGGAGACGTGGGGGAACGCTGGGTGGAAGGAAATTTGTGGCTCCTCTCAGATTCCAGAACTTTCTGCCACAGAAATGTGAGGAACATGTGTTTTTTTAGCCAAATTTTGAGGTTTGCAAAGGATTCTGGGTAACAGAACCTGGTCCGAGCCACACAAGTCACCCCTCCTTGGATTCCCCTAGGTCTCTAGTTTTCAGAAATGCACAGGTTTGGTAGGTTTCCCTAGGTGGCGGCTGAGCTAGAGGCCAAAATCTACAGGTAGTCACTTTGCTAAAAACAGCTCTGTTTTCTGTGATATGTCCACGTTGTGTTTTGGGGCATATCCTGTCGCGGGCGCTAGGCCTACCCACACAAGTGAGGTATCATTTTTATCGGGAGACATGGGGGAACGCTGGGTGGAAGGAAATTTGTGGCTCCTCTCAGATTCCAGAACTTTCTGCCACAGAAATGTGAGGAACATGTGTTTTTTTAGCCAAATTTTGAGGTTTGCAAAGGATTCTGGGTAACAGAACCTGGTCCGAGCCACACAAGTCACCCCTCCTTGGATTCCCCTAGGTCTCTAGTTTTCAGAAATGCACAGGTTTGGTAGGTTTCCCTAGGTGGCGGCTGAGCTAGAGGCCAAAATCTACAGGTAGTCACTTTGCTAAAAACAGCTCTGTTTTCTGTGATATGTCCACGTTGTGTTTTGGGGCATATCCTGTCGCGGGCGCTAGGCCTACCCACACAAGTGAGGTATCATTTTTATCGGGAGACGTGGGGGAACGCTGGGTGGAAGGAAATTTGTGGCTCCTCTCAGATTCCAGAACTTTCTGCCACAGAAATGTGAGGAACATGTGTTTTTTTAGCCAAATTTTGAGGTTTGCAAAGGATTCTGGGTAACAGAACCTGGTCCGAGCCACACAAGTCACCCCTCCTTGGATTCCCCTAGGTCTCTAGTTTTCAGAAATGCACAGGTTTGGTAGGTTTCCCTAGGTGGCGGCTGAGCTAGAGGCCAAAATCTACAGGTAGTCACTTTGCTAAAAACAGCTCTGTTTTCTGTGATATGTCCACGTTGTGTTTTGGGGCATATCCTGTCGCGGGCGCTAGGCCTACCCACACAAGTGAGGTATAATTTTTATCGGGAGACGTGGGGGAACGCTGGGTGGAAGGAAATTTGTGGCTCCTCTCAGATTCCAGAACTTTCTGCCACAGAAATGTGAGGAACATGTGTTTTTTTAGCCAAATTTTGAGGTTTGCAAAGGATTCTGGGTAACAGAACCTGGTCCGAGCCACACAAGTCACCCCTCCTTGGATTCCCCTAGGTATCTAGTTTTCAGAAATGCACAGGTTTGGTAGGTTTCCCTAGGTGGCGGCTGAGCTAGAGGCCAAAATCTACAGGTAGTCACTTTGCTAAAAACAGCTCTGTTTTCTGTGATGTGTCCAGGTTGTGTTTTGGGGCATATCCTGTCGCGGGCGCTAGGCCTACCCACACAAGTGAGGTATCATTTTTATCGGGAGACGTGGGGGAACGCTGGGTGGAAGGAAATTTGTGGCTCCTCTCAGATTCCAGAACTTTCTGCCACAGAAATGTGAGGAACATGTGTTTTTTTAGCCAAATTTTGAGGTTTGCAAAGGATTCTGGGTAACAGAACCTGGTCCGAGCCACACAAGTCACCCCTCCTTGGATTCCCCTAGGTCTCTAGTTTTCAGAAATGCACAGGTTTGGTAGGTTTCCCTAGGTGGCGGCTGAGCTAGAGGCCAAAATCTACAGGTAGTCACTTTGCTAAAAACAGCTCTGTTTTCTGTGATATGTCCACGTTGTGTTTTGGGGCATATCCTGTCGCGGGCGCTAGGCCTACCCACACAAGTGAGGTATCATTTTTATCGGGAGACGTGGGGGAACGCTGGGTGGAAGGAAATTTGTGGCTCCCCTCAGATTCCAGAACTTTCTGCCACAGAAATGTGAGGAACATGTGTTTTTTTAGCCAAATTTTGAGGTTTGCAAAGGATTCTGGGTAACAGAACCTGGTCCGAGCCACACAAGTCACCCCTCCTTGGATTCCCCTAGGTCTCTAGTTTTCAGAAATGCACAGGTTTGGTAGGTTTCCCTAGGTGGCGGCTGAGCTAGAGGCCAAAATCTACAGGTAGTCACTTTGCTAAAAACAGCTCTGTTTTCTGTGATATGTCCACGTTGTGTTTTTGTGGCATATCCTGTCGCGGGCGCTAGGCCTACCCACACAAGTGAGGTATCATTTTTATCGGGAGACGTGGGGGAACGCTGGGTGGAAGGAAATTTGTGGCTCCTCTCAGATTCCAGAACTTTCTGCCACAGAAATGTGAGGAACATGTGTTTTTTTTAGCCAAATTTTGAGGTTTGCAAAGGATTCTGGGTAACAGAACCTGGTCCGAGCCACACAAGTCACCCCTCCTTGGATCCCCCTAGGTCTCTAGTTTTCAGAAATGCATAGGTTTGGTAGGTTTCCCTAGGTGGCGGCTGAGCTAGAGGCCAAAATCTACAGGTAGTCACTTTGCTAAAAACAGCTCTGTTTTCTGTGATATGTCCACGTTGTGTTTTGGGGCATATCCGTTCGCGGGCGCTAGGCCTACCCACACAAGTGAGGTATCATTTTTATCGGGAGACGTGGGGGAACGCTAGGTGGAAGGAAATTTGTGGCTCCTCTCAGATTCCAGAACTTTCTGCCACA
This sequence comes from Pleurodeles waltl, assembly GCF_031143425.1. Taxonomy (NCBI): domain Eukaryota; kingdom Metazoa; phylum Chordata; class Amphibia; order Caudata; family Salamandridae; genus Pleurodeles; species Pleurodeles waltl. Next base: position 91,424 of record NW_027150078.1, on the reverse strand, counting down.
GAAATGTGAGGAACATGTGTTTTTTTAGCCAAATTTTGAGGTTTGCAAAGGATTCTGGGTAACAGAACCTGGTCCGAGCCACACAAGTCACCCCTCCTTGGATTCCCCTAGGTCTCTAGTTTTCAGAAATGCACAGGTTTGGTAGGTTTCCCTAGGTGGCGGCTGAGCTAGAGGCCAAAATCTACAGGTAGTCACTTTGCTAAAAACAGCTCTGTTTTCTGTGATATGTCCACGTTGTGTTTTGGGGCATATCCTGTCGCGGGCGCTAGGCCTACCCACACAAGTGAGGTATCATTTTTATCGGGAGACGTGGGGGAACGCTGGGTGGAAGGAAATTTGTGGCTCCCCTCAGATTCCAGAACTTTCTGCCACAGAAATGTGAGGAACATGTGTTTTTTTAGCCAAATTTTGAGATTTGCAAAGGATTCTGGGTAACAGAACCTGGTCCGAGCCACACAAGTCACCCCTCCTTGGATTCCCCTAGGTCTCTAGTTTTCAGAAATGCACAGGTTTGATAGGTTTCCCTAGGTGGCGGCTGAGCTAGAGGCCAAAATCTACAGGTAGTCACTTTGCTAAAAACAGCTCTGTTTTCTGTGATATGTCCACGTTGTGTTTTGGGGCATATCCTGTAGCGGGCGCTAGGCCTACCCACACAAGTGAGGTATCATTTTTATCGGGAGACGTGGGGGAACGCTGGGTGGAAGGAAATTTGTGGCTCCTCTCAGATTCCAGAACTTTCTGCCACAGAAATGTGAGGAACATGTGTTTTTTTAGCCAAATTTTGAGGTTTGCAAAGGATTCTGGGTAACCGAACCTGGTCCGAGCCACACAAGTTACCCCTCCTTGGATTTCCCTAGGTCTCTAGTTTTCAGAAATGCACAGGTTTGGTAGGTTTCCCTAGGTGGCGGCTGAGCTAGAGGCCAAAATCTACAGGTAGTCACTTTGCTAAAAACAGCTCTGTTTTCTGTGATGTGTCCAGGTTGTGTTTTGGGGCATATCCTGTCGCGGGCGCTAGGCCTACCCACACAAGTGAGGTATCATTTTTATCGGGAGACATGGGGGAATGCTTGGTGGAAGGAAATTTGTCGCTCCTCTCAGATTCCAGAACTTTCTGCCACAGAAATGTGAGGAACATGTATTTTTTTAGCCAAATTTTGAGGTTTGCAAAGGATTCTGGGTAACAGAACCTGGTCCGAGCCACACAAGTCACCCCTCCTTGGATTCCCCTAGGTCTCTAGTTTTCAGAAATGCACAGGTTTGATAGGTTTCCCTAGGTGGCGGCTGAGCTAGAGGCCAAAATCTACAGGTAGTCACTTTGCTAAAAACAGCTCTGTTTTCTGTGATATGTCCACGTTGTGTTTTGGGGCATATCCTGTAGCGGGCGCTAGGCCTACCCACACAAGTGAGGTATCATTTTTATCGGGAGACGTGGGGGAACGCTGGGTGGAAGGAAATTTGTGGCTCCTCTCAGATTCCAGAACTTTCTGCCACAGAAATGTGAGGAACATGTGTTTTTTTAGCCAAATTTTGAGGTTTGCAAAGGATTCTGGGTAACAGAACCTGGTCCGATCCACACAAGTCACCCCTCCTTGGATTCCCCTAGGTCTCTAGTTTTCAGAAATGCACAGGTTTGGTAGGTTTCCCTAGGTGGCGGCTGAGCTAGAGGCCAAAATCTACAGGTAGTCACTTTGCTAAAAACAGCTCTGTTTTCTGTGATATGTCCACGTTGTGTTTTGGGGCATATCCTGTCGCGGGCGCTAGGCCTACCCACACAAGTGAGGTATCATTTTTATCGGGAGACATGGGGGAACGCTGGGTGGAAGGAAATTTGTGGCTCCTCTCAGATTCCAGAACTTTCTGCCACAGAAATGTGAGGAACATGTGTTTTTTTAGCCAAATTTTGAGGTTTGCAAAGGATTCTGGGTAACAGAACCTGGTCCGAGCCACACAAGTCACCCCTCCTTCGATTCCCCTAGGTCTCTAGTTTTCAGAAATGCACAGGTTTGGTAGGTTTCCCTAGGTGGCGGCTGAGCTAGAGGCCAAAATCTACAGGTAGTCACTTTGCTAAAAACAGCTCTGTTTTCTGTGATATGTCCACGTTGTGTTTTGGGGCATATCCTGTCGCGGGCGCTAGGCCTACCCACACAAGTGAGGTATCATTTTTATCGGGAGACGTGGGGGAACGCTGGGTGGAAGGAAATTTGTGGCTCCTCTCAGATTCCAGAACTTTCTGCCACAGAAATGTGAGGAACATGTGTTTTTTTAGCCAAATTTTGAGGTTTGCAAAGGATTCTGGGTAACAGAACCTGGTCCGAGCCACACAAGTCACCCCTCCTTGGATTCCCCTAGGTCTCTAGTTTTCAGAAATGCACAGGTTTGGTAGGTTTCCCTAGGTGGCGGCTGAGCTAGAGGCCAAAATCTACAGGTAGTCACTTTGCTAAAAACAGCTCTGTTTTCTGTGATATGTCCACGTTGTGTTTTGGGGCATATCCTGTCGCGGGCGCTAGGCCTACCCACACAAGTGAGGTATCATTTTTATCGGGAGACGTGGGGGAACGCTGGGTGGAAGGAAATTTGTGGCTCCTCTCAGATTCCAGAACTTTCTGCCACAGAAATGTGAGGAACATGTGTTTTTTTAGCCAAATTTTGAGGTTTGCAAAGGATTCTGGGTAACAGAACCTGGTCCGAGCCACACAAGTCACCCCTCCTTGGATTCCCCTAGGTCTCTAGTTTTCAGAAATGCACAGGTTTGGTAGGTTTCCCTAGGTGGCGGCTGAGCTAGAGGCCAAAATCTACAGGTAGTCACTTTGCTAAAAACAGCTCTGTTTTCTGTGATGTGTCCAGGTTGTGTTTTGGGGCATATCCTGTCGCGGGCGCTAGGCCTACCCACACAAGTGAGGTATCATTTTTATCGGGAGACGTGGGGGAACGCTGGGTGGAAGGAAATTTGTGGCTCCTCTCAGATTCCAGAACTTTCTGCCACAGAAATGTGAGGAACATGTGTTTTTTTAGCCAAATTTTGAGGTTTGCAAAGGATTCTGGGTAACAGAACCTGGTCCGAGCCACACAAGTCACCCCTCCTTGGATTCCCCTAGGTCTCTAGTTTTCAGAAATGCACAGGTTTGGTAGGTTTCCCTAGGTGGCGGCTGAGCTAGAGGCCAAAATCTACAGGTAGTCACTTTGCTAAAAACAGCTCTGTTTTCTGTGATATGTCCACGTTGTGTTTTGGGGCATATCCTGTCGCGGGCGCTAGGCCTACCCACACAAGTGAGGTATCATTTTTATCGGGAGACGTGGGGGAACGCTGGGTGGAAGGAAATTTGTGGCTCCCCTCAGATTCCAGAACTTTCTGCCACAGAAATGTGAGGAACATGTGTTTTTTTAGCCAAATTTTGAGATTTGCAAAGGATTCTGGGTAACAGAACCTGGTCCGAGCCACACAAGTCACCCCTCCTTGGATTCCCCTAGGTCTCTAGTTTTCAGAAATGCACAGGTTTGATAGGTTTCCCTAGGTGGCGGCTGAGCTAGAGGCCAAAATCTACAGGTAGTCACTTTGCTAAAAACAGCTCTGTTTTCTGTGATATGTCCACGTTGTGTTTTGGGGCATATCCTGTAGCGGGCGCTAGGCCTACCCACACAAGTGAGGTATCATTTTTATCGGGAGACGTGGGGGAACGCTGGGTGGAAGGAAATTTGTGGCTCCTCTCAGATTCCAGAACTTTCTGCCACAGAAATGTGAGGAACATGTGTTTTTTTAGCCAAATTTTGAGGTTTGCAAAGGATTCTGGGTAACAGAACCTGGTCCGAGCCACACAAGTCACCCCTCCTTGGATTCCCCTAGGTCTCTAGTTTTCAGAAATGCACAGGTTTGGTAGGTTTCCCTAGGTGGCGGCTGAGCTAGAGGCCAAAATCTACAGGTAGTCACTTTGCTAAAAACAGCTCTGTTTTCTGTGATATGTCCACGTTGTGTTTTGGGGCATATCCTGTCGCGGGCGCTAGGCCTACCCACACAAGTGAGGTATCATTTTTATCGGGAGACATGGGGGAACGCTGGGTGGAAGGAAATTTGTGGCTCCTCTCAGATTCCAGAACTTTCTGCCACAGAAATGTGAGGAACATGTGTTTTTTTAGCCAAATTTTGAGGTTTGCAAAGGATTCTGGGTAACAGAACCTGGTCCGAGCCACACAAGTCACCCCTCCTTGGATTCCCCTAGGTCTCTAGTTTTCAGAAATGCACAGGTTTGGTAGGTTTCCCTAGGTGGCGGCTGAGCTAGAGGCCAAAATCTACAGGTAGTCACTTTGCTAAAAACAGCTCTGTTTTCTGTGATATGTCCACGTTGTGTTTTTGTGGCATATCCTGTCGCGGGCGCTAGGCCTACCCACACAAGTGAGGTATCATTTTTATCGGGAGACGTGGGGGAACGCTGGGTGGAAGGAAATTTGTGGCTCCTCTCAGATTCCAGAACTTTCTGCCACAGAAATGTGAGGAACATGTGTTTTTTTTAGCCAAATTTTGAGGTTTGCAAAGGATTCTGGGTAACAGAACCTGGTCCGAGCCACACAAGTCACCCCTCCTTGGATCCCCCTAGGTCTCTAGTTTTCAGAAATGCATAGGTTTGGTAGGTTTCCCTAGGTGGCGGCTGAGCTAGAGGCCAAAATCTACAGGTAGTCACTTTGCTAAAAACAGCTCTGTTTTCTGTGATATGTCCACGTTGTGTTTTGGGGCATATCCGTTCGCGGGCGCTAGGCCTACCCACACAAGTGAGGTATCATTTTTATCGGGAGACGTGGGGGAACGCTAGGTGGAAGGAAATTTGTGGCTCCTCTCAGATTCCAGAACTTTCTGCCACAGAAATGTGAGGAACATGTGTTTTTTTAGCCAAATTTTGAGGTTTGCAAAGGATTCTGGGTAACCGAACCTGGTCCGAGCCACACAAGTTACCCCTCCTTGGATTTCCCTAGGTCTCTAGTTTTCAGAAATGCACAGGTTTGGTAGGTTTCCCTAGGTGGCGGCTGAACTAGAGGCCAAAATCTACAGGTAGTCACTTTGCTAAAAACAGCTCTGTTTTCTGTGATGTGTCCAGGTTGTGTTTTGGGGCATATCCTGTCGCGGGCGCTAGGCCTACCCACACAAGTGAGGTATCATTTTTATCGGGAGACGTGGGGGAATGCTTGGTGGAAGGAAATTTGTCGCTCCTCTCAGATTCCAGAACTTTCTGCCACAGAAATGTGAGGAACATGTATTTTTTTAGCCAAATTTTGAGGTTTGCAAAGGATTCTGGGTAACAGAACCTGGTCCGAGCCACACAAGTCACCCCTCCTTGGATTCCCCTAGGTCTCTAGTTTTCAGAAATGCACAGGTTTGATAGGTTTCCCTAGGTGGCGGCTGAGCTAGAGGCCAAAATCTACAGGTAGTCACTTTGCTAAAAACAGCTCTGTTTTCTGTGATATGTCCACGTTGTGTTTTGGGGCATATCCTGTAGCGGGCGCTAGGCCTACCCACACAAGTGAGGTATCATTTTTATCGGGAGACGTGGGGGAACGCTGGGTGGAAGGAAATTTGTGGCTCCTCTCAGATTCCAGAACTTTCTGCCACAGAAATGTGAGGAACATGTGTTTTTTTAGCCAAATTTTGAGGTTTGCAAAGGATTCTGGGTAACAGAACCTGGTCCGAGCCACACAAGTCACCCCTCCTTGGATTCCCCTAGGTCTCTAGTTTTCAGAAATGCACAGGTTTGGTAGGTTTCCCTAGGTGGCGGCTGAGCTAGAGGCCAAAATCTACAGGTAGTCACTTTGCTAAAAACAGCTCTGTTTTCTGTGATATGTCCACGTTGTGTTTTGGGGCATATCCTGTCGCGGGCGCTAGGCCTACCCACACAAGTGAGGTATCATTTTTATCGGGAGACATGGGGGAACGCTGGGTGGAAGGAAATTTGTGGCTCCTCTCAGATTCCAGAACTTTCTGCCACAGAAATGTGAGGAACATGTGTTTTTTTAGCCAAATTTTGAGGTTTGCAAAGGATTCTGGGTAACAGAACCTGGTCCGAGCCACACAAGTCACCCCTCCTTGGATTCCCCTAGGTCTCTAGTTTTCAGAAATGCACAGGTTTGGTAGGTTTCCCTAGGTGGCGGCTGAGCTAGAGGCCAAAATCTACAGGTAGTCACTTTGCTAAAAACAGCTCTGTTTTCTGTGATATGTCCACGTTGTGTTTTGGGGCATATCCTGTCGCGGGCGCTAGGCCTACCCACACAAGTGAGGTATCATTTTTATCGGGAGACGTGGGGGAACGCTGGGTGGAAGGAAATTTGTGGCTCCTCTCAGATTCCAGAACTTTCTGCCACAGAAATGTGAGGAACATGTGTTTTTTTAGCCAAATTTTGAGGTTTGCAAAGGATTCTGGGTAACAGAACCTGGTCCGAGCCACACAAGTCACCCCTCCTTGGATTCCCCTAGGTCTCTAGTTTTCAGAAATGCACAGGTTTGGTAGGTTTCCCTAGGTGGCGGCTGAGCTAGAGGCCAAAATCTACAGGTAGTCACTTTGCTAAAAACAGCTCTGTTTTCTGTGATATGTCCACGTTGTGTTTTGGGGCATATCCTGTCGCGGGCGCTAGGCCTACCCACACAAGTGAGGTATCATTTTTATCGGGAGACGTGGGGGAACGCTGGGTGGAAGGAAATTTGTGGCTCCTCTCAGATTCCAGAACTTTCTGCCACAGAAATGTGAGGAACATGTGTTTTTTTAGCCAAATTTTGAGGTTTGCAAAGGATTCTGGGTAACAGAACCTGGTCCGAGCCACACATGTCACCCCTCCTTGGATTCCCCTAGGTATCTAGTTTTCAGAAATGCACAGGTTTGGTAGGTTTCCCTAGGTGGCGGCTGAGCTAGAGGCCAAAATCTACAGGTAGTCACTTTGCTAAAAACAGCTCTGTTTTCTGTGATGTGTCCAGGTTGTGTTTTGGGGCATATCCTGTCGCGGGCGCTAGGCCTACCCACACAAGTGAGGTATCATTTTTATCGGGAGACGTGGGGGAACGCTGGGTGGAAGGAAATTTGTGGCTCCTCTCAGATTCCAGAACTTTCTGCCACAGAAATGTGAGGAACATGTGTTTTTTTAGCCAAATTTTGAGGTTTGCAAAGGATTCTGGGTAACAGAACCTGGTCCGAGCCACACAAGTCACCCCTCCTTGGATTCCCCTAGGTCTCTAGTTTTCAGAAATGCACAGGTTTGGTAGGTTTCCCTAGGTGGCGGCTGAGCTAGAGGCCAAAATCTACAGGTAGTCACTTTGCTAAAAACAGCTCTGTTTTCTGTGATATGTCCACGTTGTGTTTTGGGGCATATCCTGTCGCGGGCGCTAGGCCTACCCACACAAGTGAGGTATCATTTTTATCGGGAGACGTGGGGGAACGCTGGGTGGAAGGAAATTTGTGGCTCCCCTCAGATTCCAGAACTTTCTGCCACAGAAATGTGAGGAACATGTGTTTTTTTAGCCAAATTTTGAGGTTTGCAAAGGATTCTGGGTAACAGAACCTGGTCCGAGCCACACAAGTCACCCCTCCTTGGATTCCCCTAGGTCTCTAGTTTTCAGAAATGCACAGGTTTGGTAGGTTTCCCTAGGTGGCGGCTGAGCTAGAGGCCAAAATCTACAGGTAGTCACTTTGCTAAAAACAGCTCTGTTTTCTGTGATATGTCCACGTTGTGTTTTTGTGGCATATCCTGTCGCGGGCGCTAGGCCTACCCACACAAGTGAGGTATCATTTTTATCGGGAGACGTGGGGGAACGCTGGGTGGAAGGAAATTTGTGGCTCCTCTCAGATTCCAGAACTTTCTGCCACAGAAATGTGAGGAACATGTGTTTTTTTTAGCCAAATTTTGAGGTTTGCAAAGGATTCTGGGTAACAGAACCTGGTCCGAGCCACACAAGTCACCCCTCCTTGGATCCCCCTAGGTCTCTAGTTTTCAGAAATGCATAGGTTTGGTAGGTTTCCCTAGGTGGCGGCTGAGCTAGAGGCCAAAATCTACAGGTAGTCACTTTGCTAAAAACAGCTCTGTTTTCTGTGATATGTCCACGTTGTGTTTTGGGGCATATCCGTTCGCGGGCGCTAGGCCTACCCACACAAGTGAGGTATCATTTTTATCGGGAGACGTGGGGGAACGCTAGGTGGAAGGAAATTTGTGGCTCCTCTCAGATTCCAGAACTTTTTGCCACAGAAATGTGAGGAACATGTGTTTTTTTAGCCAAATTTTGAGGTTTGCAAAGGATTCTGGGTAACAGAACCTGGTCCGAGCCACACAAGTCACCCCTCCTTGGATTCCCCTAGGTCTCTAGTTTTCAGAAATGCACAGGTTTGGTAGGTTTCCCTAGGTGGCGGCTGAGCTAGAGGCCAAAATCTACAGGTAGTCACTTTGCTAAAAACAGCTCTGTTTTCTGTGATATGTCCACGTTGTGTTTTGGGGCATATCCTGTCGCGGGCGCTAGGCCTACCCACACAAGTGAGGTATCATTTTTATCGGGAGACGTGGGGGAACGCTGGGTGGAAGGAAATTTGTGGCTCCCCTCAGATTCCAGAACTTTCTGCCACAGAAATGTGAGGAACATGTGTTTTTTTAGCCAAATTTTGAGATTTGCAAAGGATTCTGGGTAACAGAACCTGGTCCGAGCCACACAAGTCACCCCTCCTTGGATTCCCCTAGGTCTCTAGTTTTCAGAAATGCACAGGTTTGATAGGTTTCCCTAGGTGGCGGCTGAGCTAGAGGCCAAAATCTACAGGTAGTCACTTTGCTAAAAACAGCTCTGTTTTCTGTGATATGTCCACGTTGTGTTTTGGGGCATATCCTGTAGCGGGCGCTAGGCCTACCCACACAAGTGAGGTATCATTTTTATCGGGAGACGTGGGGGAACGCTGGGTGGAAGGAAATTTGTGGCTCCTCTCAGATTCCAGAACTTTCTGCCACAGAAATGTGAGGAACATGTGTTTTTTTAGCCAAATTTTGAGGTTTGCAAAGGATTCTGGGTAACAGAACCTGGTCCGAGCCACACAAGTCACCCCTCCTTGGATTCCCCTAGGTCTCTAGTTTTCAGAAATGCACAGGTTTGGTAGGTTTCCCTAGGTGGCGGCTGAGCTAGAGGCCAAAATCTACAGGTAGTCACTTTGCTAAAAACAGCTCTGTTTTCTGTGATATGTCCACGTTGTGTTTTGGGGCATATCCTGTCGCGGGCGCTAGGCCTACCCACACAAGTGAGGTATCATTTTTATCGGGAGACGTGGGGGAACGCTGGGTGGAAGGAAATTTGTGGCTCCTCTCAGATTCCAGAACTTTCTGCCACAGAAATGTGAGGAACATGTGTTTTTTTAGCCAAATTTTGAGGTTTGCAAAGGATTCTGGGTAACAGAACCTGGTCCGAGCCACACAAGTCACCCCTCCTTGGATTCCCCTAGGTCTCTAGTTTTCAGAAATGCACAGGTTTGGTAGGTTTCCCTAGGTGGCGGCTGAGCTAGAGGCCAAAATCTACAGGTAGTCACTTTGCTAAAAACAGCTCTGTTTTCTGTGATATGTCCACGTTGTGTTTTGGGGCATATCCTGTCGCGGGCGCTAGGCCTACCCACACAAGTGAGGTATCATTTTTATCGGGAGACGTGGGGGAACGCTGGGTGGAAGGAAATTTGTGGCTCCTCTCAGATTCCAGAACTTTCTGCCACAGAAATGTGAGGAACATGTGTTTTTTTAGCCAAATTTTGAGGTTTGCAAAGGATTCTGGGTAACAGAACCTGGTCCGAGCCACACAAGTCACCCCTCCTTGGATTCCCCTAGGTCTCTAGTTTTCAGAAATGCACAGGTTTGGTAGGTTTCCCTAGGTGGCGGCTGAGCTAGAGGCCAAAATCTACAGGTAGTCACTTTGCTAAAAACAGCTCTGTTTTCTGTGATGTGTCCAGGTTGTGTTTTGGGGCATATCCTGTCGCGGGCGCTAGGCCTACCCACACAAGTGAGGTATCATTTTTATCGGGAGACGTGGGGGAACGCTGGGTGGAAGGAAATTTGTGGCTCCTCTCAGATTCCAGAACTTTCTGCCACAGAAATGTGAGGAACATGTGTTTTTTTAGCCAAATTTTGAGGTTTGCAAAGGATTCTGGGTAACAGAACTTGGTCCGAGCCACACAAGTCACCCCTCCTTGGATTCCCCTAGGTCTCTAGTTTTCAGAAATGCACAGGTTTGGTAGGTTTCCCTAGGTGGCGGCTGAGCTAGAGGCCAAAATCTACAGGTAGTCACTTTGCTAAAAACAGCTCTGTTTTCTGTGATATGTCCACGTTGTGTTTTTGTGGCATATCCTGTCGCGGGCGCTAGGCCTACCCACACAAGTGAGGTATCATTTTTATCGGGAGACGTGGGGGAACGCTGGGTGGAAGGAAATTTGTGGCTCCTCTCAGATTCCAGAACTTTCTGCCACAGAAATGTGAGGAACATGTGTTTTTTTTAGCCAAATTTTGAGGTTTGCAAAGGATTCTGGGTAACAGAACCTGGTCCGAGCCACACAAGTCACCCCTCCTTGGATCCCCCTAGGTCTCTAGTTTTCAGAAATGCATAGGTTTGGTAGGTTTCCCTAGGTGGCGGCTGAGCTAGAGGCCAAAATCTACAGGTAGTCACTTTGCTAAAAACAGCTCTGTTTTCTGTGATATGTCCACGTTGTGTTTTGGGGCATATCCGTTCGCGTGCGCTAGGCCTACCCACACAAGTGAGGTATCATTTTTATCGGGAGACGTGGGGGAACGCTAGGTGGAAGGAAATTTGTGGCTCCTCTCAGATTCCAGAACTTTCTGCCACAGAAATGTGAGGAACATGTGTTTTTTTAGCCAAATTTTGAGGTTTGCAAAGGATTCTGGGTAACCGAACCTGGTCCGAGCCACACAAGTTACCCCTCCTTGGATTTCCCTAGGTCTCTAGTTTTCAGAAATGCACAGGTTTGGTAGGTTTCCCTAGGTGGCGGCTGAGCTAGAGGCCAAAATCTACAGGTAGTCACTTTGCTAAAAACAGCTCTGTTTTCTGTGATGTGTCCAGGTTGTGTTTTGGGGCATATCCTGTCGCGGGCGCTAGGCCTACCCACACAAGTGAGGTATCATTTTTATCGGGAGACGTGGGGGAATGCTTGGTGGAAGGAAATTTGTCGCTCCTCTCAGATTCCAGAACTTTCTGCCACAGAAATGTGAGGAACATGTATTTTTTTAGCCAAATTTTGAGGTTTGCAAAGGATTCTGGGTAACAGAACCTGGTCCGAGCCACACAAGTCACCCCTCCTTGGATTCCCCTAGGTCTCTAGTTTTCAGAAATGCACAGGTTTGATAGGTTTCCCTAGGTGGCGGCTGAGCTAGAGGCCAAAATCTACAGGTAGTCACTTTGCTAAAAACAGCTCTGTTTTCTGTGATATGTCCACGTTGTGTTTTGGGGCATATCCTGTAGCGGGCGCTAGGCCTACCCACACAAGTGAGGTATCATTTTTATCGGGAGACGTGGGGGAACGCTGGGTGGAAGGAAATTTGTGGCTCCTCTCAGATTCCAGAACTTTCTGCCACAGAAATGTGAGGAACATGTGTTTTTTTAGCCAAATTTTGAGGTTTGCAAAGGATTCTGGGTAACAGAACCTGGTCCGAGCCACACAAGTCACCCCTCCTTGGATTCCCCTAGGTCTCTAGTTTTCAGAAATGCACAGGTTTGGTAGGTTTCCCTAGGTGGCGGCTGAGCTAGAGGCCAAAATCTACAGGTAGTCACTTTGCTAAAAACAGCTCTGTTTTCTGTGATATGTCCACGTTGTGTTTTGTGGCATATCCTGTCGCGGGCGCTAGGCCTACCCACACAAGTGAGGTATCATTTTTATCGGGAGACGTGGGGGAACGCTGGGTGGAAGGAAATTTGTGGCTCCTCTCAGATTCCAGAACTTTCTGCCACAGAAATGTGAGGAACATGTGTTTTTTTAGCCAAATTTTGAGGTTTGCAAAGGATTCTGGGTAACAGAACCTGGTCCGAGCCACACAAGTCACCCCTCCTTGGATTCCCCTAGGTCTCTAGTTTTCAGAAATGCACAGGTTTGGTAGGTTTCCCTAGGTGGCGGCTGAGCTAGAGGCCAAAATCTACAGGTAGTCACTTTGCTAAAAACTGCTCTGTTTTCTGTGATATGTCCACGTTGTGTTTTGGGGCATATCCTGTCGCGGGCGCTAGGCCTACCCACACAAGTGAGGTATCATTTTTATCGGGAGACGTGGGGGAACGCTGGGTGGAAGGAAATTTGTGGCTCCTCTCAGATTCCAGAACTTTCTGCCACAGAAATGTGAGGAACATGTGTTTTTTTAGCCAAATTTTTGAGGTTTGCAAAGGATTCTGGGTAACAGAACCTGGTCCGAGCCACACAAGTCACCCCTCCTTGGATTCCCCTAGGTCTCTAGTTTTCAGAAATGCACAGGTTTGGTAGGTTTCCCTAGGTGGCGGCTGAGCTAGAGGCCAAAATCTACAGGTAGTCACTTTGCTAAAAACAGCTCTGTTTTCTGTGATATGTCCACGTTGTGTTTTGGGGCATATCCTGTCGCGGGCGCTAGGCCTACCCACACAAGTGAGGTATCATTTTTATCGGGAGACGTGGGGGAACGCTGGGTGGAAGGAAATTTGTGGCTCCTCTCAGATTCCAGAACTTTCTGCCACAGAAATGTGAGGAACATGTGTTTTTTTAGCCAAATTTTGAGGTTTGCAAAGGATTCTGGGTAACAGAACCTGGTCCGAGCCACACAAGTCACCCCTCCTTGGATTCCCCTAGGTCTCTAGTTTTCAGAAATGCACAGGTTTGGTAGGTTTCCCTAGGTGGCGGCTGAGCTAGAGGCCAAAATCTACAGGTAGTCACTTTGCTAAAAACAGCTCTGTTTTCTGTGATATGTCCACGTTGTGTTTTGGGGCATATCCTGTCGCGGGCGCTAGGCCTACCCACACAAGTGAGGTATCATTTTTATCGGGAGACGTGGGGGAACGCTGGGTGGAAGGAAATTTGTGGCTCCCCTCAGATTCCAGAACTTTCTGCCACAGAAATGTGAGGAACATGTGTTTTTTTAGCCAAATTTTGAGGTTTGCAAAGGATTCTGGGTAACAGAACCTGGTCCGAGCCACACAAGTCACCCCTCCTTGGATTCCCCTAGGTCTCTAGTTTTCAGAAATGCACAGGTTTGGTAGGTTTCCCTAGGTGGCGGCTGAGCTAGAGGCCAAAATCTACAGGTAGTCACTTTGCTAAAAACAGCTCTGTTTTCTGTGATATGTCCACGTTGTGTTTTTGTGGCATATCCTGTCGCGGGCGCTAGGCCTACCCACACAAGTGAGGTATCATTTTTATCGGGAGACGTGGGGGAACGCTGGGTGGAAGGAAATTTGTGGCTCCTCCCAGATTCCAGAACTTTCTGCCACAGAAATGTGAGGAACATGTGTTTTTTTTAGCCAAATTTTGAGGTTTGCAAAGGATTCTGGGTAACAGAACCTGGTCCGAGCCACACAAGTCACCCCTCCTTGGATCCCCCTAGGTCTCTAGTTTTCAGAAATGCATAGGTTTGGTAGGTTTCCCTAGGTGGCGGCTGAGCTAGAGGCCAAAATCTACAGGTAGTCACTTTGCTAAAAACAGCTCTGTTTTCTGTGATATGTCCACGTTGTCTTTTGGGGCATATCCGTTCGCGGGCGCTAGGCCTACCCACACAAGTGAGGTATCATTTTTATCGGGAGACGTGGGGGAACGCTAGGTGGAAGGAAATTTGTGGCTCCTCTCAGATTCCAGAACTTTCTGCCACAGAAATGTGAGGAACATGTGTTTTTTTAGCCAAATTTTGAGGTTTGCAAAGGATTCTGGGTAACCGAACCTGGTCCGAGCCACACAAGTTACCCCTCCTTGGATTTCCCTAGGTCTCTAGTTTTCAGAAATGCACAGGTTTGGTAGGTTTCCCTAGGTGGCGGCTGAGCTAGAGGCCAAAATCTACAGGTAGTCACTTTGCTAAAAACAGCTCTGTTTTCTGTGATGTGTCCAGGTTGTGTTTTGGGGCATATCCTGTCGCGGGCGCTAGGCCTACCCACACAAGTGAGGTATCATTTTTATCGGGAGACGTGGGGGAATGCTTGGTGGAAGGAAATTTGTCGCTCCTCTCAGATTCCAGAACTTTCTGCCACAGAAATGTGAGGAACATGTATTTTTTTAGCCAAATTTTGAGGTTTGCAAAGGATTCTGGGTAACAGAACCTGGTCCGAGCCACACAAGTCACCCCTCCTTGGATTCCCCTAGGTCTCTAGTTTTCAGAAATGCACAGGTTTGATAGGTTTCCCTAGGTGGCGGCTGAGCTAGAGGCCAAAATCTACAGGTAGTCACTTTGCTAAAAACAGCTCTGTTTTCTGTGATATGTCCACGTTGTGTTTTGGGGCATATCCTGTAGCGGGCGCTAGGCCTACCCACACAAGTGAGGTATCATTTTTATCGGGAGACGTGGGGGAACGCTGGGTGGAAGGAAATTTGTGGCTCCTCTCAGATTCCAGAACTTTCTGCCACAGAAATGTGAGGAACATGTATTTTTTTAGCCAAATTTTGAGGTTTGCAAAGGATTCTGGGTAACAGAACCTGGTCCGAGCCACACAAGTCACCCCTCCTTGGATTCCCCTAGGTCTCTAGTTTTCAGAAATGCACAGGTTTGGAAGGTTTCCCTAGGTGGCGGCTGAGCTAGAGGCCAAAATCTACAGGTAGTCACTTTGCTAAAAACAGCTCTGTTTTCTGTGATATGTCCACGTTGTGTTTTGGGGCATATCCTGTCGCGGGCGCTAGGCCTACCCACACAAGTGAGGTATCATTTTTATCGGGAGACATGGGGGAACGCTGGGTGGAAGGAAATTTGTGGCTCCTCTCAGATTCCAGAACTTTCTGCCACAGAAATGTGAGGAACATGTGTTTTTTTAGCCAAATTTTGAGGTTTGCAAAGGATTCTGGGTAACAGAACCTGGTCCGAGCCACACAAGTCACCCCTCCTTGGATTCCCCTAGGTCTCTAGTTTTCAGAAATGCACAGGTTTGGTAGGTTTCCCTAGGTGGCGGCTGAGCTAGAGGCCAAAATCTACAGGTAGTCACTTTGCTAAAAACAGCTCTGTTTTCTGTGATATGTCCACGTTGTGTTTTGGGGCATATCCTGTCGCGGGCGCTAGGCCTACCCACACAAGTGAGGTATCATTTTTATCGGGAGACGTGGGGGAACGCTGGGTGGAAGGAAATTTGTGGCTCCTCTCAGATTCCAGAACTTTCTGCCACAGAAATGTGAGGAACATGTGTTTTTTTAGCCAAATTTTGAGGTTTGCAAAGGATTCTGGGTAACAGAACCTGGTCCGAGCCACACAAGTCACCCCTCCTTGGATTCCCCTAGGTATCTAGTTTTCAGAAATGCACAGGTTTGGTAGGTTTCCCTAGGTGGCGGCTGAGCTAGAGGCCAAAATCTACAGGTAGTCACTTTGCTAAAAACAGCTCTGTTTTCTGTGATATGTCCACGTTGTGTTTTGGGGCATATCCTGTCGCGGGCGCTAGGCCTACCCACACAAGTGAGGTATCATTTTTATCGGGAGACGTGGGGGAACGCTGGGTGGAAGGAAATTTGTGGCTCCTCTCAGATTACAGAACTTTCTGCCACAGAAATGTGAGGAACATGTGTTTTTTTAGCCAAATTTTGAGGTTTGCAAAGGATTCTGGGTAACAGAACCTGGTCCGAGCCACACAAGTCACCCCTCCTTGGATTCCCCTAGGTCTCTAGTTTTCAGAAATGCACAGGTTTGGTAGGTTTCCCTAGGTGGCGGCTGAGCTAGAGGCCAAAATCTACAGGTAGTCACTTTGCTAAAAACAGCTCTGTTTTCTGTGATATGTCCACGTTGTGTTTTGGGGCATATCCTGTCGCGGGCGCTAGGCCTACCCACACAAGTGAGGTATCATTTTTATCGGGAGACGTGGGGGAACGCTGGGTGGAAGGAAATTTGTGGCTCCTCTCAGATTCCAGAACTTTCTGCCACAGAAATGTGAGGAACATGTGTTTTTTTAGCCAAATTTTGAGGTTTGCAAAGGATTCTGGGTAACAGAACCTGGTCCGAGCCACACAAGTCACCCCTCCTTGGATTCCCCTAGGTCTCTAGTTTTCAGAAATGCACAGGTTTGGTAGGTTTCCCTAGGTGGCGGCTGAGCTAGAGGCCAAAATCTACAGGTAGTCACTTTGCTAAAAACAGCTCTGTTTTCTGTGATATGTCCACGTTGTGTTTTGGGGCATATCCTGTCGCGGGCGCTAGGCCTACCCACACAAGTGAGGTATCATTTTTATCGGGAGACGTGGGGGAACGCTGGGTGGAAGGAAATTTGTGGCTCCTCTCAGATTCCAGAACTTTCTGCCACAGAAATGTGAGGAACATGTGTTTTTTTAGCCAAATTTTGAGGTTTGCAAAGGATTCTGGGTAACAGAACCTGGTCCGAGCCACACAAGTCACCCCTCCTTGGATTCCCCTAGGTCTCTAGTTTTCAGAAATGCACAGGTTTGGTAGGTTTCCCTAGGTGGCGGCTGAGCTAGAGGCCAAAATCTACAGGTAGTCACTTTGCTAAAAACAGCTCTGTTTTCTGTGATGTGTCCAGGTTGTGTTTTGGGGCATATCCTGTCGCGGGCGCTAGGCCTACCCACACAAGTGAGGTATCATTTTTATCGGGAGACGTGGGGGAACGCTGGGTGGAAGGAAATTTGTGGCTCCTCTCAGATTCCAGAACTTTCTGCCACAGAAATGTGAGGAACATGTGTTTTTTTAGCCAAATTTTGAGGTTTGCAAAGGATTCTGGGTAACAGAACCTGGTCCGAGCCACACAAGTCACCCCTCCTTGGATTCCCCTAGGTCTCTAGTTTTCAGAAATGCACAGGTTTGGTAGGTTTCCCTAGGTGGCGGCTGAGCTAGAGGCCAAAATCTACAGGTAGTCACTTTGCTAAAAACAGCTCTGTTTTCTGTGATATGTCCACGTTGTGTTTTGGGGCATATCCTGTCGCGGGCGCTAGGCCTACCCACACAAGTGAGGTATCATTTTTATCGGGAGACGTGGGGGAACGCTGGGTGGAAGGAAATTTGTGGCTCCTCTCAGATTACAGAACTTTCTGCCACAGAAATGTGAGGAACATGTGTTTTTTTTAGCCAAATTTTGAGGTTTGCAAAGGATTCTGGGTAACAGAACCTGGTCCGAGCCACACAAGTCACCCCTCCTTGGATTCCCCTAGGTCTCTAGTTTTCAGAAATGCACAGGTTTGGTAGGTTTCCCTAGGTGGCGGCTGAGCTAGAGGCCAAAATCTACAGGTAGTCACTTTGCTAAAAACAGCTCTGTTTTCTGTGATATGTCCACGTTGTGTTTTGGGGCATATCCTGTCGCGGGCGCTAGGCCTACCCACACAAGTGAGGTATCATTTTTATCGGGAGACGTGGGGGAACGCTGGGTGGAAGGAAATTTGTGGCTCCTCTCAGATTCCAGAACTTTCTGCCACAGAAATGTGAGGAACATGTGTTTTTTTAGCCAAATTTTGAGGTTTGCAAAGGATTCTGGGTAACAGAACCTGGTCCGAGCCACACAAGTCACCCCTCCTTGGATTCCCCTAGGTCTCTAGTTTTCAGAAATGCACAGGTTTGGTAGGTTTCCCTAGGTGGCGGCTGAGCTAGAGGCCAAAATCTACAGGTAGTCACTTTGCTAAAAACAGCTCTGTTTTCTGTGATATGTCCACGTTGTGTTTTGGGGCATATCCTGTCGCGGGCGCTAGGCCTACCCACACAAGTGAGGTATCATTTTTATCGGGAGACGTGGGGGAACGCTGGGTGGAAGGAAATTTGTGGCTCCTCTCAGATTCCAGAACTTTCTGCCACAGAAATGTGAGGAACATGTGTTTTTTTAGCCAAATTTTGAGGTTTGCAAAGGATTCTGGGTAACAGAACCTGGTCCGAGCCACACAAGTCACCCCTCCTTGGATTCCCCTAGGTCTCTAGTTTTCAGAAATGCACAGGTTTGGTAGGTTTCCCTAGGTGGCGGCTGAGCTAGAGGCCAAAATCTACAGGTAGTCACTTTGCTAAAAACAGCTCTGTTTTCTGTGATGTGTCCAGGTTGTGTTTTGGGGCATATCCTGTCGCGGGCGCTAGGCCTACCCACACAAGTGAGGTATCATTTTTATCGGGAGACGTGGGGGAACGCTGGGTGGAAGGAAATTTGTGGCTCCTCTCAGATTCCAGAACTTTCTGCCACAGAAATGTGAGGAACATGTGTTTTTTTAGCCAAATTTTGAGGTTTGCAAAGGATTCTGGGTAACAGAACCTGGTCCGAGCCACACAAGTCACCCCTCCTTGGATTCCCCTAGGTCTCTAGTTTTCAGAAATGCACAGGTTTGGTAGGTTTCCCTAGGTGGCGGCTGAGCTAGAGGCCAAAATCTACAGGTAGTCACTTTGCTAAAAACAGCTCTGTTTTCTGTGATATGTCCACGTTGTGTTTTGGGGCATATCCTGTCGCAGGCGCTAGGCCTACCCACACAAGTGAGGTATCATTTTTATCGGGAGACGTGGGGGAACGCTGGGTGGAAGGAAATTTGTGGCTCCCCTCAGATTCCAGAACTTTCTGCCACAGAAATGTGAGGAACATGTGTTTTTTTAGCCAAATTTTGAGGTTTGCAAAGGATTCTGGGTAACAGAACCTGGTCCGAGCCACACAAGTCACCCCTCCTTGGATTCCCCTAGGTCTCTAGTTTTCAGAAATGCACAGGTTTGGTAGGTTTCCCTAGGTGGCGGCTGAGCTAGAGGCCAAAATCTACAGGTAGTCACTTTGCTAAAAACAGCTCTGTTTTCTGTGATATGTCCACGTTGTGTTTTTGTGGCATATCCTGTCGCGGGCGCTAGGCCTACCCACACAAGTGAGGTATCATTTTTATCGGGAGACGTGGGGGAACGCTGGGTGGAAGGAAATTTGTGGCTCCTCTCAGATTCCAGAACTTTCTGCCACAGAAATGAGAGGAACATGTGTTTTTTTTAGCCAAATTTTGAGGTTTGCAAAGGATTCTGGGTAACAGAACCTGGTCCGAGCCACACAAGTCACCCCTCCTTGGATCCCCCTAGGTCTCTAGTTTTCAGAAATGCATAGGTTTGGTAGGTTTCCCTAGGTGGCGGCTGAGCTAGAGGCCAAAATCTACAGGTAGTCACTTTGCTAAAAACAGCTCTGTTTTCTGTGATATGTCCACGTTGTGTTTTGGGGCATATCCGTTCGCGGGCGCTAGGCCTACCCACACAAGTGAGGTATCATTTTTATCGGGAGACGTGGGGGAACGCTAGGTGGAAGGAAATTTGTGGCTCCTCTCAGATTCCAGAACTTTCTGCCACAGAAATGTGAGGAACATGTGTTTTTTTAGCCAAATTTTGAGGTTTGCAAAGGATTCTGGGTAACCGAACCTGGTCCGAGCCACACAAGTTACCCCTCCTTGGATTTCCCTAGGTCTCTAGTTTTCAGAAATGCACAGGTTTGGTAGGTTTCCCTAGGTGGCGGCTGAGCTAGAGGCCAAAATCTACAGGTAGTCACTTTGCTAAAAACAGCTCTGTTTTCTGTGATGTGTCCAGGTTGTGTTTTGGGGCATATCCTGTCGCGGGCGCTAGGCCTACCCACACAAGTGAGGTATCATTTTTATCGGGAGACGTGGGGGAATGCTTGGTGGAAGGAAATTTGTCGCTCCTCTCAGATTCCAGAACTTTCTGCCACAGAAATGTGAGGAACATGTATTTTTTTAGCCAAATTTTGAGGTTTGCAAAGGATTCTGGGTAACAGAACCTGGTCCGAGCCACACAAGTCACCCCTCCTTGGATTCCCCTAGGTCTCTAGTTTTCAGAAATGCACAGGTTTGATAGGTTTCCCTAGGTGGCGGCTGAGCTAGAGGCCAAAATCTACAGGTAGTCACTTTGCTAAAAACAGCTCTGTTTTCTGTGATATGTCCACGTTGTGTTTTGGGGCATATCCTGTAGCGGGCGCTAGGCCTACCCACACAAGTGAGGTATCATTTTTATCGGGAGACGTGGGGGAACGCTGGGTGGAAGGAAATTTGTGGCTCCTCTCAGATTCCAGAACTTTCTGCCACAGAAATGTGAGGAACATGTGTTTTTTTAGCCAAATTTTGAGGTTTGCAAAGGATTCTGGGTAACAGAACCTGGTCCGAGCCACACAAGTCACCCCTCCTTGGATTCCCCTAGGTCTCTAGTTTTCAGAAATGCACAGGTTTGGTAGGTTTCCCTAGGTGGCGGCTGAGCTAGAGGCCAAAATCTACAGGTAGTCACTTTGCTAAAAACAGCTCTGTTTTCTGTGATATGTCCACGTTGTGTTTTGGGGCATATCCTGTCGCGGGCGCTAGGCCTACCCACACAAGTGAGGTATCATTTTTATCGGGAGACATGGGGGAACGCTGGGTGGAAGGAAATTTGTGGCTCCTCTCAGATTCCAGAACTTTCTGCCACAGAAATGTGAGGAACATGTGTTTTTTTAGCCAAATTTTGAGGTTTGCAAAGGATTCTGGGTAACAGAACCTGGTCCGAGCCACACAAGTCACCCCTCCTTGGATTCCCCTAGGTCTCTAGTTTTCAGAAATGCACAGGTTTGGTAGGTTTCCCTAGGTGGCGGCTGAGCTAGAGGCCAAAATCTACAGGTAGTCACTTTGCTAAAAACAGCTCTGTTTTCTGTGATATGTCCACATTGTGTTTTGGGGCATATCCTGTCGCGGGCGCTAGGCCTACCCACACAAGTGAGGTATCATTTTTATCGGGAGACGTGGGGGAACGCTGGGTGGAAGGAAATTTGTGGCTCCTCTCAGATTCCAGAACTTTCTGCCACAGAAGTGTGAGGAACATGTGTTTTTTTAGCCAAATTTTGAGGTTTGCAAAGGATTCTGGGTAACAGAACCTGGTCCGAGCCACACAAGTCACCCCTCCTTGGATTCCCCTAGGTCTCTAGTTTTCAGAAATGCACAGGTTTGGTAGGTTTCCCTAGGTGGCGGCTGAGCTAGAGGCCAAAATCTACAGGTAGTCACTTTGCTAAAAACAGCTCTGTTTTCTGTGATATGTCCACGTTGTGTTTTGGGGCATATCCTGTCGCGGGCGCTAGGCCTACCCACACAAGTGAGGTATCATTTGTATCGGGAGACGTGGGGGAACGCTGGGTGGAAGGAAATTTGTGGCTCCTCTCAGATTCCAGAACTTTCTGCCACAGAAATGTGAGGAACATGTGTTTTTTTAGCCAAATTTTGAGGTTTGCAAAGGATTCTGGGTAACAGAACCTGGTCCAAGCCACACAAGTCACACCTCCTTGGATTCCCCTAGGTCTCTAGTTTTCAGAAATGCACAGGTTTGGTAGGTTTCCCTAGGTGGCGGCTGAGCTAGAGGCCAAAATCTACAGGTAGTCACTTTGCTAAAAACAGCTCTGTTTTCTGTGATATGTCCACGTTGTGTTTTGGGGCATATCCTGTCGCGGGCGCTAGGCCTACCCACACAAGTGAGGTATCATTTTTATCGGGAGACGTGGGGGAACGCTGGGTGGAAGGAAATTTGTGGCTCCTCTCAGATTCCAGAACTTTCTGCCACAGAAATGTGAGGAACATGTGTTTTTTTAGCCAAATTTTGAGGTTTGCAAAGGATTCTGGGTAACAGAACCTGGTCCGAGCCACACAAGTCACCCCTCCTTGGATTCCCCTAGGTCTCTAGTTTTCAGAAATGCACAGGTTTGGTAGGTTTCCCTAGGTGGCGGCTGAGCTAGAGGCCAAAATCTACAGGTAGTCACTTTGCTAAAAACAGCTCTGTTTTCTGTGATGTGTCCAGGTTGTGTTTTGGGGCATATCCTGTCGCGGGCGCTAGGCCTACCCACACAAGTGAGGTATCATTTTTATCGGGAGACGTGGGGGAACGCTGGGTGGAAGGAAATTTGTGGCTCCTCTCAGATTCCAGAACTTTCTGCCACAGAAATGTGAGGAACATGTGTTTTTTTAGCCAAATTTTGAGGTTTGCAAAGGATTCTGGGTAACAGAACCTGGTCCGAGCCACACAAGTCACCCCTCCTTGGATTCCCCTAGGTCTCTAGTTTTCAGAAATGCACAGGTTTGGTAGGTTTCCCTAGGTGGCGGCTGAGCTAGAGGCCAAAATCTACAGGTAGTCACTTTGCTAAAAACAGCTCTGTTTTCTGTGATATGTCCACGTTGTGTTTTGGGGCATATCCTGTCGCGGGCGCTAGGCCTACCCACACAAGTGAGGTATCATTTTTATCGGGAGACATGGGGGAACGCTGTGTGGAAGGAAATTTGTGGCTCCTCTCAGATTCCAGAACTTTCTGCCACAGAAATGTGAGGAACATGTGTTTTTTTAGCCAAATTTTGAGGTTTGCAAAGGATTCTGGGTAACAGAACCTGGTCCGAGCCACACAAGTCACCCCTCCTTGGATTCCCCTAGGTCTCTAGTTTTCAGAAATGCACAGGTTTGGTAGGTTTCCCTAGGTGGCGGCTGAGCTAGAGGCCAAAATCTACAGGTAGTCACTTTGCTAAAAACAGCTCTGTTTTCTGTGATATGTCCACGTTGTGTTTTGGGGCATATCCTGTCGCGGGCGCTAGGCCTACCCACACAAGTGAGGTATCATTTTTATCGGGAGACGTGGGGGAACGCTGGGTGGAAGGAAATTTGTGGCTCCTCTCAGATTCCAGAACTTTCTGCCACAGAAATGTGAGGAACATGTGTTTTTTTAGCCAAATTTTGAGGTTTGCAAAGGATTCTGGGTAACAGAACCTGGTCCGAGCCACACAAGTCACCCCTCCTTGGATTCCCCTAGGTCTCTAGTTTTCAGAAATGCACAGGTTTGGTAGGTTTCCCTAGGTGGCGGCTGAGCTAGAGGCCAAAATCTACAGGTAGTCACTTTGCTAAAAACAGCTCTGTTTTCTGTGATATGTCCACGTTGTGTTTTGGGGCATATCCTGTCGCGGGCGCTAGGCCTACCCACACAAGTGAGGTATCATTTTTATCGGGAGACGTGGGGGAACGCTGGGTGGAAGGAAATTTGTGGCTCCTCTCAGATTCCAGAACTTTCTGCCACAGAAATGTGAGGAACATGTGTTTTTTTAGCCAAATTTTGAGGTTTGCAAAGGATTCTGGGTAACAGAACCTGGTCCGAGCCACACAAGTCACCCCTCCTTGGATTCCCCTAGGTCTCTAGTTTTCAGAAATGCACAGGTTTGGTAGGTTTCCCTAGGTGGCGGCTGAGCTAGAGGCCAAAATCTACAGGTAGTCACTTTGCTAAAAACAGCTCTGTTTTCTGTGATATGTCCACGTTGTGTTTTGGGGCATATCCTGTCGCGGGCGCTAGGCCTACCCACACAAGTGAGGTATCATTTTTATCGGGAGACGTGGGGGAACGCTGGGTGGAAGGAAATTTGTGGCTCCCCTCAGATTCCAGAACTTTCTGCCACAGAAATGTGAGGAACATGTGTTTTTTTAGCCAAATTTTGAGGTTTGCAAAGGATTCTGGGTAACAGAACCTGGTCCGAGCCACACAAGTCACCCCTCCTTGGATTCCCCTAGGTCTCTAGTTTTCAGAAATGCACAGGTTTGGTAGGTTTCCCTAGGTGGCGGCTGAGCTAGAGGCCAAAATCTACAGGTAGTCACTTTGCTAAAAACAGCTCTGTTTTCTGTGATATGTCCACGTTGTGTTTTTGTGGCATATCCTGTCGCGGGCGCTAGGCCTACCCACACAAGTGAGGTATCATTTTTATCGGGAGACGTGGGGGAACGCTGGGTGGAAGGAAATTTGTGGCTCCTCTCAGATTCCAGAACTTTCTGCCACAGAAATGTGAGGAACATGTGTTTTTTTAGCCAAATTTTGAGGTTTGCAAAGGATTCTGGGTAACAGAACCTGGTCCGAGCCACACAAGTCACCCCTCCTTGGATCCCCCTAGGTCTCTAGTTTTCAGAAATGCATAGGTTTTGTAGGTTTCCCTAGGTGGCGGCTGAGCTAGAGGCCAAAATCTACAGGTAGTCACTTTGCTAAAAACAGCTCTGTTTTCTGTGATATGTCCACGTTGTGTTTTGGGGCATATCCGTTCGCGGGCGCTAGGCCTACCCACACAAGTGAGGTATCATTTTTATCGGGAGACGTGGGGGAACGCTAGGTGGAAGGAAATTTGTGGCTCCTCTCAGATTCCAGAACTTTCTGCCACAGAAATGTGAGGAACATGTGTTTTTTTAGCCAAATTTTGAGGTTTGCAAAGGATTCTGGGTAACCGAACCTGGTCCGAGCCACACAAGTTACCCCTCCTTGGATTTCCCTAGGTCTCTAGTTTTCAGAAATGCACAGGTTTGGTAGGTTTCCCTAGGTGGCGGCTGAGCTAGAGGCCAAAATCTACAGGTAGTCACTTTGCTAAAAACAGCTCTGTTTTCTGTGATGTGTCCAGGTTGTGTTTTGGGGCATATCCTGTCGCGGGCGCTAGGCCTACCCACACAAGTGAGGTATCATTTTTATCGGGAGACGTGGGGGAATGCTTGGTGGAAGGAAATTTGTCGCTCCTCTCAGATTCCAGAACTTTCTGCCACAGAAATGTGAGGAACATGTATTTTTTTAGCCAAATTTTGAGGTTTGCAAAGGATTCTGGGTAACAGAACCTGGTCCGAGCCACACAAGTCACCCCTCCTTGGATTCCCCTAGGTCTCTAGTTTTCAGAAATGCACAGGTTTGATAGGTTTCCCTAGGTGGCGGCTGAGCTAGAGGCCAAAATCTACAGGTAGTCACTTTGCTAAAAACAGCTCTGTTTTCTGTGATATGTCCACGTTGTGTTTTGGGGCATATCCTGTAGCGGGCGCTAGGCCTACCCACACAAGTGAGGTATCATTTTTATCGGGAGACGTGGGGGAACGCTGGGTGGAAGGAAATTTGTGGCTCCTCTCAGATTCCAGAACTTTCTGCCACAGAAATGTGAGGAACATGTGTTTTTTTAGCCAAATTTTGAGGTTTGCAAAGGATTCTGGGTAACAGAACCTGGTCCGAGCCACACAAGTCACCCCTCCTTGGATTCCCCTAGGTCTCTAGTTTTCAGAAATGCACAGGTTTGGTAGGTTTCCCTAGGTGGCGGCTGAGCTAGAGGCCAAAATCTACAGGTAGTCACTTTGCTAAAAACAGCTCTGTTTTCTGTGATATGTCCACGTTGTGTTTTGGGGCATATCCTGTAGCGGGCGCTAGGCCTACCCACACAAGTGAGGTATCATTTTTATCGGGAGACGTGGGGGAACGCTGGGTGGAAGGAAATTTGTGGCTCCTCTCAGATTCCAGAACTTTCTGCCACAGAAATGTGAGGAACATGTGTTTTTTTAGCCAAATTTTGAGGTTTGCAAAGGATTCTGGGTAACAGAACCTGGTCCGAGCCACACAAGTCACCCCTCCTTGGATTCCCCTAGGTCTCTAGTTTTCAGAAATGCACAGGTTTGGTAGGTTTCCCTAGGTGGCGGCTGAGCTAGAGGCCAAAATCTACAGGTAGTCACTTTGCTAAAAACAGCTCTGTTTTCTGTGATATGTCCACGTTGTGTTTTGGGGCATATCCTGTCGCGGGCGCTAGGCCTACCCACACAAGTGAGGTATCATTTTTATCGGGAGACATGGGGGAACGCTGGGTGGAAGGAAATTTGTGGCTCCTCTCAGATTCCAGAACTTTCTGCCACAGAAATGTGAGGAACATGTGTTTTTTTAGCCAAATTTTGAGGTTTGCAAAGGATTCTGGGTAACAGAACCTGGTCCGAGCCACACAAGTCACCCCTCCTTGGATTCCCCTAGGTCTCTAGTTTTCAGAAATGCACAGGTTTGGTAGGTTTCCCTAGGTGGCGGCTGAGCTAGAGGCCAAAATCTACAGGTAGTCACTTTGCTAAAAACAGCTCTGTTTTCTGTGATATGTCCACGTTGTGTTTTGGGGCATATCCTGTCGCGGGCGCTAGGCCTACCCACACAAGTGAGGTATCATTTTTATCGGGAGACGTGGGGGAACGCTGGGTGGAAGGAAATCTGTGGCTCCTCTCAGATTCCAGAACTTTCTGCCACAGAAATGTGAGGAACATGTGTTTTTTTAGCCAAATTTTGAGGTTTGCAAAGGATTCTGGGTAACAGAACCTGGTCCGAGCCACACAAGTCACCCCTCCTTGGATTCCCCTAGGTCTCTAGTTTTCAGAAATGCACAGGTTTGGTAGGTTTCCCTAGGTGGCGGCTGAGCTAGAGGCCAAAATCTACAGGTAGTCACTTTGCTAAAAACAGCTCTGTTTTCTGTGATATGTCCACGTTGTGTTTTGGGGCATATCCTGTCGCGGGCGCTAGGCCTACCCACACAAGTGAGGTATCATTTTTATCGGGAGACATGGGGGAACGCTGGGTGGAAGGAAATTTGTGGCTCCTCTCAGATTCCAGAACTTTCTGCCACAGAAATGTGAGGAACATGTGTTTTTTTAGCCAAATTTTGAGGTTTGCAAAGGATTCTGGGTAACAGAACCTGGTCCGAGCCACACAAGTCACCCCTCCTTGGATTCCCCTAGGTCTCTAGTTTTCAGAAATGCACAGGTTTGGTAGGTTTCCCTAGGTGGCGGCTGAGCTAGAGGCCAAAATCTACAGGTAGTCACTTTGCTAAAAACAGCTCTGTTTTCTGTGATATGTCCACGTTGTGTTTTGGGGCATATCCTGTCGCGGGCGCTAGGCCTACCCACACAAGTGAGGTATCATTTTTATCGGGAGACGTGGGGGAACGCTGGGTGGAAGGAAATTTGTGGCTCCTCTCAGATTCCAGAACTTTCTGCCACAGAAATGTGAGGAACATGTGTTTTTTTAGCCAAATTTTGAGGTTTGCAAAGGATTCTGGGTAACAGAACCTGGTCCGAGCCACACAAGTCACCCCTCCTTGGATTCCCCTAGGTCTCTAGTTTTCAGAAATGCACAGGTTTGGTAGGTTTCCCTAGGTGGCGGCTGAGCTAGAGGCCAAAATCTACAGGTAGTCACTTTGCTAAAAACAGCTCTGTTTTCTGTGATGTGTCCAGGTTGTGTTTTGGGGCATATCCTGTCGCGGGCGCTAGGCCTACCCACACAAGTGAGGTATCATTTTTATCGGGAGACGTGGGGGAACGCTGGGTGGAAGGAAATTTGTGGCTCCTCTCAGATTCCAGAACTTTCTGCCACAGAAATGTGAGGAACATGTGTTTTTTTTAGCCAAATTTTGAGGTTTGCAAAGGATTCTGGGTAACAGAACCTGGTCCGAGCCACACAAGTCACCCCTCCTTGGATCCCCCTAGGTCTCTAGTTTTCAGAAATGCATAGGTTTGGTAGGTTTCCCTAGGTGGCGGCTGACCTAGAGGCCAAAATCTACAGGTAGTCACTTTGCTAAAAACAGCTCTGTTTTCTGTGATATGTCCACGTTGTGTTTTGGGGCATATCCGTTCGCGGGCGCTAGGCCTACCCACACAAGTGAGGTATCATTTTTATCGGGAGACGTGGGGGAACGCTAGGTGGAAGGAAATTTGTGGCTCCTCTCAGATTCCAGAACTTTCTGCCACAGAAATGTGAGGAACATGTGTTTTTTTAGCCAAATTTTGAGGTTTGCAAAGGATTCTGGGTAACCGAACCTGGTCCGAGCCACACAAGTCACCCCTCCTTGGATTCCCCTAGGTCTCTAGTTTTCAGAAATGCACAGGTTTGATAGGTTTCCCTAGGTGGCGGCTGAGCTAGAGGCCAAAATCTACAGGTAGTCACTTTGCTAAAAACAGCTCTGTTTTCTGTGATATGTCCACGTTGTGTTTTGGGGCATATCCTGTAGCGGGCGCTAGGCCTACCCACACAAGTGAGGTATCATTTTTATCGGGAGACGTGGGGGAACGCTGGGTGGAAGGAAATTTGTGGCTCCTCTCAGATTCCAGAACTTTCTGCCACAGAAATGTGAGGAACATGTGTTTTTTTAGCCAAATTTTGAGGTTTGCAAAGGATTCTGGGTAACAGAACCTGGTCCGAGCCACACAAGTCACCCCTCCTTGGATTCCCCTAGGTCTCTAGTTTTCAGAAATGCACAGGTTTGGTAGGTTTCCCTAGGTGGCGGCTGAGCTAGAGGCCAAAATCTACAGGTAGTCACTTTGCTAAAAACAGCTCTGTTTTCTGTGATATGTCCACGTTGTGTTTTGGGGCATATCCTGTCGCGGGCGCTAGGCCTACCCACACAAGTGAGGTATCATTTTTATCGGGAGACATGGGGGAACGCTGGGTGGAAGAAAATTTGTGGCTCCTCTCAGATTCCAGAACTTTCTGCCACAGAAATGTGAGGAACATGTGTTTTTTTAGCCAAATTTTGAGGTTTGCAAAGGATTCTGGGTAACAGAACCTGGTCCGAGCCACACAAGTCACCCCTCCTTGGATTCCCCTAGGTCTCTAGTTTTCAGAAATGCACAGGTTTGGTAGGTTTCCCTAGGTGGCGGCTGAGCTAGAGGCCAAAATCTACAGGTAGTCACTTTGCTAAAAACAGCTCTGTTTTCTGTGATATGTCCACGTTGTGTTTTGGGGCATATCCTGTCGCGGGCGCTAGGCCTACCCACACAAGTGAGGTATCATTTTTATCGGGAGACGTGGGGGAACGCTGGGTGGAAGGAAATTTGTGGCTCCTCTCAGATTCCAGAACTTTCTGCCACAGAAATGTGAGGAACATGTGTTTTTTTAGCCAAATTTTGAGGTTTGCAAAGGATTCTGGGTAACAGAACCTGGTCCGAGCCACACAAGTCACCCCTCCTTGGATTCCCCTAGGTCTCTAGTTTTCAGAAATGCACAGGTTTGGTAGGTTTCCCTAGGTGGCGGCTGAGCTAGAGGCCAAAATCTACAGGTAGTCACTTTGCTAAAAACAGCTCTGTTTTCTGTGATATGTCCACGTTGTGTTTTGGGGCATATCCTGTCGCGGGCGCTAGGCCTACCCACACAAGTGAGGTATCATTTTTATCGGGAGACGTGGGGGAACGCTGGGTGGAAGGAAATTTGTGGCTCCTCTCAGATTCCAGAACTTTCTGCCACAGAAATGTGAGGAACATGTGTTTTTTTAGCCAAATTTTGAGGTTTGCAAAGGATTCTGGGTAACAGAACCTGGTCCGAGCCACACAAGTCACCCCTCCTTGGATTCCCCTAGGTCTCTAGTTTTCAGAAATGCACAGGTTTGGTAGGTTTCCCTAGGTGGCGGCTGAGCTAGAGGCCAAAATCTACAGGTAGTCACTTTGCTAAAAACAGCTCTGTTTTCTGTGATGTGTCCAGGTTGTGTTTTGGGGCATATCCTGTCGCGGGCGCTAGGCCTACCCACACAAGTGAGGTATCATTTTTATCGGGAGACGTGGGGGAACGCTGGGTGGAAGGAAATTTGTGGCTCCTCTCAGATTCCAGAACTTTCTGCCACAGAAATGTGAGGAACATGTGTTTTTTTAGCCAAATTTTGAGGTTTGCAAAGGATTCTGGGTAACAGAACCTGGTCCGAGCCACACAAGTCACCCCTCCTTGGATTCCCCTAGGTCTCTAGTTTTCAGAAATGCACAGGTTTGGTAGGTTTCCCTAGGTGGCGGCTGAGCTAGAGGCCAAAATCTACAGGTAGTCACTTTGCTAAAAACAGCTCTGTTTTCTGTGATATGTCCACGTTGTGTTTTGGGGCATATCCTGTCGCGGGCGCTAGGCCTACCCACACAAGTGAGGTATCATTTTTATCGGGAGACGTGGGGGAACGCTGGGTGGAAGGAAATTTGTGGCTCCCCTCAGATTCCAGAACTTTCTGCCACAGAAATGTGAGGAACATGTGTTTTTTTAGCCAAATTTTGAGGTTTGCAAAGGATTCTGGGTAACAGAACCTGGTCCGAGCCACACAAGTCACCCCTTCTTGGATTCCCCTAGGTCTCTAGTTTTCAGAAATGCACAGGTTTGGTAGGTTTCCCTAGGTGGCGGCTGAGCTAGAGGCCAAAATCTACAGGTAGTCACTTTGCTAAAAACAGCTCTGTTTTCTGTGATATGTCCACGTTGTGTTTTTGTGGCATATCCTGTCGCGGGCGCTAGGCCTACCCACACAAGTGAGGTATCATTTTTATCGGGAGACGTGGGGGAACGCTGGGTGGAAGGAAATTTGTGGCTCCTCTCAGATTCCAGAACTTTCTGCCACAGAAATGTGAGGAACATGTGTTTTTTTTAGCCAAATTTTGAGGTTTGCAAAGGATTCTGGGTAACAGAACCTGGTCCGAGCCACACAAGTCACCCCTCCTTGGATCCCCCTAGGTCTCTAGTTTTCAGAAATGCATAGGTTTGGTAGGTTTCCCTAGGTGGCGGCTGAGCTAGAGGCCAAAATCTACAGGTAGTCACTTTGCTAAAAACAGCTCTGTTTTCTGTGATATGTCCACGTTGTGTTTTGGGGCATATCCGTTCGCGGGCGCTAGGCCTACCCACACAAGTGAGGTATCATTTTTATCGGGAGACGTGGGGGAACGCTAGGTGGAAGGAAATTTGTGGCTCCTCTCAGATTCCAGAACTTTCTGCCACAGAAATGTGAGGAACATGTGTTTTTTTAGCCAAATTTTGAGGTTTGCAAAGGATTCTGGGTAACAGAACCTGGTCCGAGCCACACAAGTCACCCCTCGTTGGATTCCCCTAGGTCTCTAGTTTTCAGAAATGCACAGGTTTGGTAGGTTTCCCTAGGTGGCGGCTGAGCTAGAGGCCAAAATCTACAGGTAGTCACTTTGCTAAAAACAGCTCTGTTTTCTGTGATATGTCCACGTTGTGTTTTGGGGCATATCCTGTCGCGGGCGCTAGGCCTACCCACACAAGTGAGGTATCATTTTTATCGGGAGACGTGGGGGAACGCTGGGTGGAAGGAAATTTGTGGCTCCTCTCAGATTCCAGAACTTTCTGCCACAGAAATGTGAGGAACATGTGTTTTTTTAGCCAAATTTTGAGGTTTGCAAAGGATTCTGGGTAACAGAACCTGGTCCGAGCCACACAAGTCACCCCTCCTTGGATTCCCCTAGGTCTCTAGTTTTCAGAAATGCACAGGTTTGGTAGGTTTCCCTAGGTGGCGGCTGAGCTAGAGGCCAAAATCTACAGGTAGTCACTTTGCTAAAAACAGCTCTGTTTTCTGTGATGTGTCCAGGTTGTGTTTTGGGGCATATCCTGTCGCGGGCGCTAGGCCTACCCACACAAGTGAGGTATCATTTTTATCGGGAGACGTGGGGGAACGCTGGGTGGAAGGAAATTTGTGGCTCCTCTCAGATTCCAGAACTTTCTGCCACAGAAATGTGAGGAACATGTGTTTTTTTTAGCCAAATTTTGAGGTTTGCAAAGGATTCTGGGTAACAGAACCTGGTCCGAGCCACACAAGTCACCCCTCCTTGGATCCCCCTAGGTCTCTAGTTTTCAGAAATGCATAGGTTTGGTAGGTTTCCCTAGGTGGCGGCTGACCTAGAGGCCAAAATCTACAGGTAGTCACTTTGCTAAAAACAGCTCTGTTTTCTGTGATATGTCCACGTTGTGTTTTGGGGCATATCCGTTCGCGGGCGCTAGGCCTACCCACACAAGTGAGGTATCATTTTTATCGGGAGACGTGGGGGAACGCTAGGTGGAAGGAAATTTGTGGCTCCTCTCAGATTCCAGAACTTTCTGCCACAGAAATGTGAGGAACATGTGTTTTTTTAGCCAAATTTTGAGGTTTGCAAAGGATTCTGGGTAACCGAACCTGGTCCGAGCCACACAAGTCACCCCTCCTTGGATTCCCCTAGGTCTCTAGTTTTCAGAAATGCACAGGTTTGATAGGTTTCCCTAGGTGGCGGCTGAGCTAGAGGCCAAAATCTACAGGTAGTCACTTTGCTAAAAACAGCTCTGTTTTCTGTGATATGTCCACGTTGTGTTTTGGGGCATATCCTGTAGCGGGCGCTAGGCCTACCCACACAAGTGAGGTATCATTTTTATCGGGAGACGTGGGGGAACGCTGGGTGGAAGGAAATTTGTGGCTCCTCTCAGATTCCAGAACTTTCTGCCACAGAAATGTGAGGAACATGTGTTTTTTTAGCCAAATTTTGAGGTTTGCAAAGGATTCTGGGTAACAGAACCTGGTCCGAGCCACACAAGTCACCCCTCCTTGGATTCCCCTAGGTCTCTAGTTTTCAGAAATGCACAGGTTTGGTAGGTTTCCCTAGGTGGCGGCTGAGCTAGAGGCCAAAATCTACAGGTAGTCACTTTGCTAAAAACAGCTCTGTTTTCTGTGATATGTCCACGTTGTGTTTTGGGGCATATCCTGTCGCGGGCGCTAGGCCTACCCACACAAGTGAGGTATCATTTTTATCGGGAGACATGGGGGAACGCTGGGTGGAAGAAAATTTGTGGCTCCTCTCAGATTCCAGAACTTTCTGCCACAGAAATGTGAGGAACATGTGTTTTTTTAGCCAAATTTTGAGGTTTGCAAAGGATTCTGGGTAACAGAACCTGGTCCGAGCCACACAAGTCACCCCTCCTTGGATTCCCCTAGGTCTCTAGTTTTCAGAAATGCACAGGTTTGGTAGGTTTCCCTAGGTGGCGGCTGAGCTAGAGGCCAAAATCTACAGGTAGTCACTTTGCTAAAAACAGCTCTGTTTTCTGTGATATGTCCACGTTGTGTTTTGGGGCATATCCTGTCGCGGGCGCTAGGCCTACCCACACAAGTGAGGTATCATTTTTATCGGGAGACGTGGGGGAACGCTGGGTGGAAGGAAATTTGTGGCTCCTCTCAGATTCCAGAACTTTCTGCCACAGAAATGTGAGGAACATGTGTTTTTTTAGCCAAATTTTGAGGTTTGCAAAGGATTCTGGGTAACAGAACCTGGTCCGAGCCACACAAGTCACCCCTCCTTGGATTCCCCTAGGTCTCTAGTTTTCAGAAATGCACAGGTTTGGTAGGTTTCCCTAGGTGGCGGCTGAGCTAGAGGCCAAAATCTACAGGTAGTCACTTTGCTAAAAACAGCTCTGTTTTCTGTGATATGTCCACGTTGTGTTTTGGGGCATATCCTGTCGCGGGCGCTAGGCCTACCCACACAAGTGAGGTATCATTTTTATCGGGAGACGTGGGGGAACGCTGGGTGGAAGGAAATTTGTGGCTCCTCTCAGATTCCAGAACTTTCTGCCACAGAAATGTGAGGAACATGTGTTTTTTTAGCCAAATTTTGAGGTTTGCAAAGGATTCTGGGTAACAGAACCTGGTCCGAGCCACACAAGTCACCCCTCCTTGGATTCCCCTAGGTCTCTAGTTTTCAGAAATGCACAGGTTTGGTAGGTTTCCCTAGGTGGCGGCTGAGCTAGAGGCCAAAATCTACAGGTAGTCACTTTGCTAAAAACAGCTCTGTTTTCTGTGATGTGTCCAGGTTGTGTTTTGGGGCATATCCTGTCGCGGGCGCTAGGCCTACCCACACAAGTGAGGTATCATTTTTATCGGGAGACGTGGGGGAACGCTGGGTGGAAGGAAATTTGTGGCTCCTCTCAGATTCCAGAACTTTCTGCCACAGAAATGTGAGGAACATGTGTTTTTTTAGCCAAATTTTGAGGTTTGCAAAGGATTCTGGGTAACAGAACCTGGTCCGAGCCACACAAGTCACCCCTCCTTGGATTCCCCTAGGTCTCTAGTTTTCAGAAATGCACAGGTTTGGTAGGTTTCCCTAGGTGGCGGCTGAGCTAGAGGCCAAAATCTACAGGTAGTCACTTTGCTAAAAACAGCTCTGTTTTCTGTGATATGTCCACGTTGTGTTTTGGGGCATATCCTGTCGCGGGCGCTAGGCCTACCCACACAAGTGAGGTATCATTTTTATCGGGAGACGTGGGGGAACGCTGGGTGGAAGGAAATTTGTGGCTCCCCTCAGATTCCAGAACTTTCTGCCACAGAAATGTGAGGAACATGTGTTTTTTTAGCCAAATTTTGAGGTTTGCAAAGGATTCTGGGTAACAGAACCTGGTCCGAGCCACACAAGTCACCCCTTCTTGGATTCCCCTAGGTCTCTAGTTTTCAGAAATGCACAGGTTTGGTAGGTTTCCCTAGGTGGCGGCTGAGCTAGAGGCCAAAATCTACAGGTAGTCACTTTGCTAAAAACAGCTCTGTTTTCTGTGATATGTCCACGTTGTGTTTTTGTGGCATATCCTGTCGCGGGCGCTAGGCCTACCCACACAAGTGAGGTATCATTTTTATCGGGAGACGTGGGGGAACGCTGGGTGGAAGGAAATTTGTGGCTCCTCTCAGATTCCAGAACTTTCTGCCACAGAAATGTGAGGAACATGTGTTTTTTTTAGCCAAATTTTGAGGTTTGCAAAGGATTCTGGGTAACAGAACCTGGTCCGAGCCACACAAGTCACCCCTCCTTGGATTCCCCTAGGTCTCTAGTTTTCAGAAATGCACAGGTTTGGAAGGTTTCCCTAGGTGGCGGCTGAGCTAGAGGCCAAAATCTACAGGTAGTCACTTTGCTAAAAACAGCTCTGTTTTCTGTGATATGTCCACGTTGTGTTTTTGTGGCATATCCTGTCGCGGGCGCTAGGCCTACCCACACAAGTGAGGTATCATTTTTATCGGGAGACGTGGGGGAACGCTGGGTGGAAGGAAATTTGTGGCTCCTCTCAGATTCCAGAACTTTCTGCCACAGAAATGTGAGGAACATGTGTTTTTTTTAGCCAAATTTTGAGGTTTGCAAAGGATTCTGGGTAACAGAACCTGGTCCGAGCCACACAAGTCACCCCTCCTTGGATCCCCCTAGGTCTCTAGTTTTCAGAAATGCATAGGTTTGGTAGGTTTCCCTAGGTGGCGGCTGAGCTAGAGGCCAAAATCTACAGGTAGTCACTTTGCTAAAAACAGCTCTGTTTTCTGTGATATGTCCACGTTGTGTTTTGGGGCATATCCGTTCGCGGGCGCTAGGCCTACCCACACAAGTGAGGTATCATTTTTATCGGGAGACGTGGGGGAACGCTAGGTGGAAGGAAATTTGTGGCTCCTCTCAGATTCCAGAACTTTCTGCCACAGAAATGTGAGGAACATGTGTTTTTTTAGCCAAATTTTGAGGTTTGCAAAGGATTCTGGGTAACAGAACCTGGTCCGAGCCACACAAGTCACCCCTCGTTGGATTCCCCTAGGTCTCTAGTTTTCAGAAATGCACAGGTTTGGTAGGTTTCCCTAGGTGGCGGCTGAGCTAGAGGCCAAAATCTACAGGTAGTCACTTTGCTAAAAACAGCTCTGTTTTCTGTGATATGTCCACGTTGTGTTTTGGGGCATATCCTGTCGCGGGCGCTAGGCCTACCCACACAAGTGAGGTATCATTTTTATCGGAAGACATGGGGGAACGCTGGGTGGAAGGAAATTTGTGGCTCCTCTCAGATTCCAGAACTTTCTGCCACAGAAATGTGAGGAACATGTGTTTTTTTAGCCAAATTTTGAGGTTTGCAAAGGATTCTGGGTAACAGAACCTGGTCCGAGCCACACAAGTCACCCCTCCTTGGATTCCCCTAGGTCTCTAGTTTTCAGAAATGCACAGGTTTGGTAGGTTTCCCTAGGTGGCGGCTGAGCTAGAGGCCAAAATCTACAGGTAGTCACTTTGCTAAAAACAGCTCTGTTTTCTGTGATATGTCCACGTTGTGTTTTGGGGCATATCCTGTCGCGGGCGCTAGGCCTACCCACACAAGTGAGGTATCATTTTTATCGGGAGACGTGGGGGAACGCTGGGTGGAAGGAAATTTGTGGCTCCTCTCAGATTCCAGAACTTTCTGCCACAGAAATGTGAGGAACATGTGTTTTTTTAGCCAAATTTTGAGGTTTGCAAAGGATTCTGGGTAACAGAACCTGGTCCGAGCCACACAAGTCACCCCTCCTTGGATTCCCCTAGGTCTCTAGTTTTCAGAAATGCACAGGTTTGGTAGGTTTCCCTAGGTGGCGGCTGAGCTAGAGGCCAAAATCTACAGGTAGTCACTTTGCTAAAAACAGCTCTGTTTTCTGTGATATGTCCACGTTGTGTTTTGGGGCATATCTTGTCGCGGGCGCTAGGCCTACCCACACAAGTGAGGTATCATTTTTATCGGGAGACGTGGGGGAACGCTGGGTGGAAGGAAATTTGTGGCTCCTCTCAGATTCCAGAACTTTCTGCCACAGAAATGTGAGGAACATGTGTTTTTTTAGCCAAATTTTGAGGTTTGCAAAGGATTCTGGGTAACAGAACCTGGTCCGAGCCACACAAGTCACCCCTCCTTGGATTCCCCTAGGTCTCTAGTTTTCAGAAATGCACAGGTTTGGTAGGTTTCCCTAGGTGGCGGCTGAGCTAGAGGCCAAAATCTACAGGTAGTCACTTTGCTAAAAACAGCTCTGTTTTCTGTGATATGTCCACGTTGTGTTTTGGGGCATATCCTGTCGCGGGCGCTAGGCCTACCCACACAAGTGAGGTATCATTTTTATCGGGAGACGTGGGGGAACGCTGGGTGGAAGGAAATTTGTGGCTCCTCTCAGATTCCAGAACTTTCTGCCACAGAAATATGAGGAACATGTGTTTTTTTAGCCAAATTTTGAGGTTTGCAAAGGATTCTGGGTAACAGAACCTGGTCCGAGCCACACAAGTCACCCCTCCTTGGATTCCCCTAGGTCTCTAGTTTTCAGAAATGCACAGGTTTGGTAGGTTTCCCTAGGTGGCGGCTGAGCTAGAGGCCAAAATCTACAGGTAGTCACTTTGCTAAAAACAGCTCTGTTTTCTGTGATATGTCCACGTTGTGTTTTTGTGGCATATCCTGTCGCGGGCGCTAGGCCTACCCACACAAGTGAGGTATCATTTTTATCGGGAGACGTGGGGGAACGCTGGGTGGAAGGAAATTTGTGGCTCCTCTCAGATTCCAGAACTTTCTGCCACAGAAATGTGAGGAACATGTGTTTTTTTTAGCCAAATTTTGAGGTTTGCAAAGGATTCTGGGTAACAGAACCTGGTCCGAGCCACACAAGTCACCCCTCCTTGGATCCCCCTAGGTCTCTAGTTTTCAGAAATGCATAGGTTTGGTAGGTTTCCCTAGGTGGCGGCTGAGCTAGAGGCCAAAATCTACAGGTAGTCACTTTGCTAAAAACAGCTCTGTTTTCTGTGATATGTCCACGTTGTGTTTTGGGGCATATCCGTTCGCGGGCGCTAGGCCTACCCACACAAGTGAGGTATCATTTTTATCGGGAGACGTGGGGGAACGCTAGGTGGAAGGAAATTTGTGGCTCCTCTCAGATTCCAGAACTTTCTGCCACAGAAATGTGAGGAACATGTGTTTTTTTAGCCAAATTTTGAGGTTTGCAAAGGATTCTGGGTAACCGAACCTGGTCCGAGCCACACAAGTTACCCCTCCTTGGATTTCCCTAGGTCTCTAGTTTTCAGAAATGCACAGGTTTGGTAGGTTTCCCTAGGTGGCGGCTGAGCTAGAGGCCAAAATCTACAGGTAGTCACTTTGCTAAAAACAGCTCTGTTTTCTGTGATGTGTCCAGGTTGTGTTTTGGGGCATATCCTGTCGCGGGCGCTAGGCCTACCCACACAAGTGAGGTATCATTTTTATCGGGAGACATGGGGGAACGCTGGGTGGAAGGAAATTTGTGGCTCCTCTCAGATTCCAGAACTTTCTGCCACAGAAATGTGAGGAACATGTGTTTTTTTAGCCAAATTTTGAGGTTTGCAAAGGATTCTGGGTAACAGAACCTGGTCCGAGCCACACAAGTCACCCCTCCTTGGATTCCCCTAGGTCTCTAGTTTTCAGAAATGCACAGGTTTGGTAGGTTTCCCTAGGTGGCGGCTGAGCTAGAGGCCAAAATCTACAGGTAGTCACTTTGCTAAAAACAGCTCTGTTTTCTGTGATATGTCCACGTTGTGTTTTGGGGCATATCCTGTCGCGGGCGCTAGGCCTACCCACACAAGTGAGGTATCATTTTTATCGGGAGACGTGGGGGAACGCTGGGTGGAAGGAAATTTGTGGCTCCTCTCAGATTCCAGAACTTTCTGCCACAGAAATGTGAGGAACATGTGTTTTTTTAGCCAAATTTTGAGGTTTGCAAAGGATTCTGGGTAACAGAACCTGGTCCGAGCCACACAAGTCACCCCTCCTTGGATTCCCCTAGGTCTCTAGTTTTCAGAAATGCACAGGTTTGGTAGGTTTCCCTAGGTGGCGGCTGAGCTAGAGGCCAAAATCTACAGGTAGTCACTTTGCTAAAAACAGCTCTGTTTTCTGTGATATGTCCACGTTGTGTTTTGGGGCATATCCTGTCGCGGGCGCTAGGCCTACCCACACAAGTGAGGTATCATTTTTATCGGGAGACGTGGGGGAACGCTGGGTGGAAGGAAATTTGTGGCTCCTCTCAGATTCCAGAACTTTCTGCCACAGAAATGTGAGGAACATGTGTTTTTTTAGCCAAATTTTGAGGTTTGCAAAGGATTCTGGGTAACAGAACCTGGTCCGAGCCACACAAGTCACCCCTCCTTGGATTCCCCTAGGTCTCTAGTTTTCAGAAATGCACAGGTTTGGTAGGTTTCCCTAGGTGGCGGCTGAGCTAGAGGCCAAAATCTACAGGTAGTCACTTTGCTAAAAACAGCTCTGTTTTCTGTGATGTGTCCAGGTTGTGTTTTGGGGCATATCCTGTCGCGGGCGCTAGGCCTACCCACACAAGTGAGGTATCATTTTTATCGGGAGACGTGGGGGAACGCTGGGTGGAAGGAAATTTGTGGCTCCTCTCAGATTCCAGAACTTTCTGCCACAGAAATGTGAGGAACATGTGTTTTTTTAGCCAAATTTTGAGGTTTGCAAAGGATTCTGGGTAACAGAACCTGGTCCGAGCCACACAAGTCACCCCTCCTTGGATTCCCCTAGGTCTCTAGTTTTCAGAAATGCACAGGTTTGGTAGGTTTCCCTAGGTGGCGGCTGAGCTAGAGGCCAAAATCTACAGGTAGTCACTTTGCTAAAAACAGCTCTGTTTTCTGTGATATGTCCACGTTGTGTTTTGGGGCATATCCTGTCGCGGGCGCTAGGCCTACCCACACAAGTGAGGTATCATTTTTATCGGGAGACGTGGGGGAACGCTGGGTGGAAGGAAATTTGTGGCTCCCCTCAGATTCCAGAACTTTCTGCCACAGAAATGTGAGGAACATGTGTTTTTTTAGCCAAATTTTGAGGTTTGCAAAGGATTCTGGGTAACAGAACCTGGTCCGAGCCACACAAGTCACCCCTCCTTGGATTCCCCTAGGTCTCTAGTTTTCAGAAATGCACAGGTTTGGTAGGTTTCCCTAGGTGGCGGCTGAGCTAGAGGCCAAAATCTACAGGTAGTCACTTTGCTAAAAACAGCTCTGTTTTCTGTGATATGTCCACGTTGTGTTTTTGTGGCATATCCTGTCGCGGGCGCTAGGCCTACCCACACAAGTGAGGTATCATTTTTATCGGGAGACGTGGGGGAACGCTGGGTGGAAGGAAATTTGTGGCTCCTCTCAGATTCCAGAACTTTCTGCCACAGAAATGTGAGGAACATGTGTTTTTTTTAGCCAAATTTTGAGGTTTGCAAAGGATTCTGGGTAACAGAACCTGGTCCGAGCCACACAAGTCACCCCTCCTTGGATCCCCCTAGGTCTCTAGTTTTCAGAAATGCATAGGTTTGGTAGGTTTCCCTAGGTGGCGGCTGAGCTAGAGGCCAAAATCTACAGGTAGTCACTTTGCTAAAAACAGCTCTGTTTTCTGTGATATGTCCACGTTGTGTTTTGGGGCATATCCGTTCGCGGGCGCTAGGCCTACCCACACAAGTGAGGTATCATTTTTATCGGGAGACGTGGGGGAACGCTAGGTGGAAGGAAATTTGTGGCTCCTCTCAGATTCCAGAACTTTCTGCCACAGAAATGTGAGGAACATGTGTTTTTTTAGCCAAATTTTGAGGTTTGCAAAGGATTCTGGGTAACCGAACCTGGTCCGAGCCACACAAGTTACCCCTCCTTGGATTTCCCTAGGTCTCTAGTTTTCAGAAATGCACAGGTTTGGTAGGTTTCCCTAGGTGGCGGCTGAGCTAGAGGCCAAAATCTACAGGTAGTCACTTTGCTAAAAACAGCTCTGTTTTCTGTGATGTGTCCAGGTTGTGTTTTGGGGCATATCCTGTCGCGGGCGCTAGGCCTACCCACACAAGTGAGGTATCATTTTTATCGGGAGACGTGGGGGAATGCTTGGTGGAAGGAAATTTGTCGCTCCTCTCAGATTCCAGAACTTTCTGCCACAGAAATATGAGGAACATGTATTTTTTTAGCCAAATTTTGAGGTTTGCAAAGGATTCTGGGTAACAGAACCTGGTCCGAGCCACACAAGTCACCCCTCCTTGGATTCCCCTAGGTCTCTAGTTTTCAGAAATGCACAGGTTTGATAGGTTTCCCTAGGTGGCGGCTGAGCTAGAGGCCAAAATCTACAGGTAGTCACTTTGCTAAAAACAGCTCTGTTTTCTGTGATATGTCCACGTTGTGTTTTGGGGCATATCCTGTAGCGGGCGCAAGGCCTACCCACACAAGTGAGGTATCATTTTTATCGGGAGACGTGGGGGAACGCTGGGTGGAAGGAAATTTGTGGCTCCTCTCAGATTCCAGAACTTTCTGCCACAGAAATGTGAGGAACATGTGTTTTTTTAGCCAAATTTTGAGGTTTGCAAAGGATTCTGGGTAACAGAACCTGGTCCGAGCCACACAAGTCACCCCTCCTTGGATTCCCCTAGGTCTCTAGTTTTCAGAAATGCACAGGTTTGGAACGTTTCCCTAGGTGGCGGCTGAGCTAGAGGCCAAAATCTACAGGTAGTCACTTTGCTAAAAACAGCTCTGTTTTCTGTGATATGTCCACGTTGTGTTTTGGGGCATATCCTGTCGCGGGCGCTAGGCCTACCCACACAAGTGAGGTATCATTTTTATCGGGAGACATGGGGGAACGCTGGGTGGAAGGAAATTTGTGGCTCCTCTCAGATTCCAGAACTTTCTGCCACAGAAATGTGAGGAACATGTGTTTTTTTAGCCAAATTTTGAGGTTTGCAAAGGATTCTGGGTAACAGAACCTGGTCCGAGCCACACAAGTCACCCCTCCTTGGATTCCCCTAGGTCTCTAGTTTTCAGAAATGCACAGGTTTGGTAGGTTTCCCTAGGTGGCGGCTGAGCTAGAGGCCAAAATCTACAGGTAGTCACTTTGCTAAAAACAGCTCTGTTTTCTGTGATATGTCCACGTTGTGTTTTGGGGCATATCCTGTCGCGGGCGCTAGGCCTACCCACACAAGTGAGGTATCATTTTTATCGGGAGACGTGGGGGAACGCTGGGTGGAAGGAAATTTGTGGCTCCTCTCAGATTCCAGAACTTTCTGCCACAGAAATGTGAGGAACATGTGTT
Organism: Pleurodeles waltl; assembly: GCF_031143425.1. Classification (NCBI taxonomy): domain Eukaryota; kingdom Metazoa; phylum Chordata; class Amphibia; order Caudata; family Salamandridae; genus Pleurodeles; species Pleurodeles waltl. The sequence goes on along the minus strand of NW_027150078.1, from coordinate 49,975 downwards.
TTTTTAGCCAAATTTTGAGGTTTGCAAAGGATTCTGGGTAACAGAACCTGGTCCGAGCCACACAAGTCACCCCTCCTTGGATTCCCCTAGGTCTCTAGTTTTCAGAAATGCACAGGTTTGGTAGGTTTCCCTAGGTGGCGGCTGAGCTAGAGGCCAAAATCTACAGGTAGTCACTTTGCTAAAAACAGCTCTGTTTTCTGTGATATGTCCACGTTGTGTTTTGGGGCATATCCTGTCGCGGGCGCTAGGCCTACCCACACAAGTGAGGTATCATTTTTATCGGGAGACGTGGGGGAACGCTGGGTGGAAGGAAATTTGTGGCTCCTCTCAGATTCCAGAACTTTCTGCCACAGAAATGTGAGGAACATGTGTTTTTTTAGCCAAATTTTGAGGTTTGCAAAGGATTCTGGGTAACAGAACCTGGTCCGAGCCACACAAGTCACCCCTCCTTGGATTCCCCTAGGTCTCTAGTTTTCAGAAATGCACAGGTTTGGTAGGTTTCCCTAGGTGGCGGCTGAGCTAGAGGCCAAAATCTACAGGTAGTCACTTTGCTAAAAACAGCTCTGTTTTCTGTGATATGTCCACGTTGTGTTTTTGTGGCATATCCTGTCGCGGGCGCTAGGCCTACCCACACAAGTGAGGTATCATTTTTATCGGGAGACGTGGGGGAACGCTGGGTGGAAGGAAATTTGTGGCTCCTCTCAGATTCCAGAACTTTCTGCCACAGAAATGTGAGGAACATGTGTTTTTTTTAGCCAAATTTTGAGGTTTGCAAAGGATTCTGGGTAACAGAACCTGGTCCGAGCCACACAAGTCACCCCTCCTTGGATCCCCCTAGGTCTCTAGTTTTCAGAAATGCATAGGTTTGGTAGGTTTCCCTAGGTGGCGGCTGAGCTAGAGGCCAAAATCTACAGGTAGTCACTTTGCTAAAAACAGCTCTGTTTTCTGTGATATGTCCACGTTGTGTTTTGGGGCATATCCGTTCGCGGGCGCTAGGCCTACCCACACAAGTGAGGTATCATTTTTATCGGGAGACGTGGGGGAACGCTAGGTGGAAGGAAATTTGTGGCTCCTCTCAGATTCCAGAACTTTCTGCCACAGAAATGTGAGGAACATGTGTTTTTTTAGCCAAATTTTGAGGTTTGCAAAGGATTCTGGGTAACCGAACCTGGTCCGAGCCACACAAGTTACCCCTCCTTGGATTTCCCTAGGTCTCTAGTTTTCAGAAATGCACAGGTTTGGTAGGTTTCCCTAGGTGGCGGCTGAGCTAGAGGCCAAAATCTACAGGTAGTCACTTTGCTAAAAACAGCTCTGTTTTCTGTGATGTGTCCAGGTTGTGTTTTGGGGCATATCCTGTCGCGGGCGCTAGGCCTACCCACACAAGTGAGGTATCATTTTTATCGGGAGACGTGGGGGAATGCTTGGTGGAAGGAAATTTGTCGCTCCTCTCAGATTCCAGAACTTTCTGCCACAGAAATGTGAGGAACATGTATTTTTTTAGCCAAATTTTGAGGTTTGCAAAGGATTCTGGGTAACAGAACCTGGTCCGAGCCACACAAGTCACCCCTCCTTGGATTCCCCTAGGTCTCTAGTTTTCAGAAATGCACAGGTTTGATAGGTTTCCCTAGGTGGCGGCTGAGCTAGAGGCCAAAATCTACAGGTAGTCACTTTGCTAAAAACAGCTCTGTTTTCTGTGATATGTCCACGTTGTGTTTTGGGGCATATCCTGTAGCGGGCGCAAGGCCTACCCACACAAGTGAGGTATCATTTTTATCGGGAGACGTGGGGGAACGCTGGGTGGAAGGAAATTTGTGGCTCCTCTCAGATTCCAGAACTTTCTGCCACAGAAATGTGAGGAACATGTGTTTTTTTAGCCAAATTTTGAGGTTTGCAAAGGATTCTGGGTAACAGAACCTGGTCCGAGCCACACAAGTCACCCCTCCTTGGATTCCCCTAGGTCTCTAGTTTTCAGAAATGCACAGGTTTGGAACGTTTCCCTAGGTGGCGGCTGAGCTAGAGGCCAAAATCTACAGGTAGTCACTTTGCTAAAAACAGCTCTGTTTTCTGTGATATGTCCACGTTGTGTTTTGGGGCATATCCTGTCGCGGGCGCTAGGCCTACCCACACAAGTGAGGTATCATTTTTATCGGGAGACGTGGGGGAACGCTGGGTGGAAGGAAATTTGTGGCTCCTCTCAGATTCCAGAACTTTCTGCCACAGAAATGTGAGGAACATGTGTTTTTTTAGCCAAATTTTGAGGTTTGCAAAGGATTCTGGGTAACAGAACCTGGTCCGAGCCACACAAGTCACCCCTCCTTGGATTCCCCTAGGTCTCTAGTTTTCAGAAATGCACAGGTTTGGTAGGTTTCCCTAGGTGGCGGCTGAGCTAGAGGCCAAAATCTACAGGTAGTCACTTTGCTAAAAACAGCTCTGTTTTCTGTGATATGTCCACGTTGTGTTTTGGGGCATATCCTGTCGCGGGCGCTAGGCCTACCCACACAAGTGAGGTATCATTTTTATCGGGAGACGTGGGGGAACGCTGGGTGGAAGGAAATTTGTGGCTCCTCTCAGATTCCAGAACTTTCTGCCACAGAAATGTGAGGAACATGTGTTTTTTTAGCCAAATTTTGAGGTTTGCAAAGGATTCTGGGTAACAGAACCTGGTCCGAGCCACACAAGTCACCCCTCCTTGGATTCCCCTAGGTCTCTAGTTTTCAGAAATGCACAGGTTTGGTAGGTTTCCCTAGGTGGCGGCTGAGCTAGAGGCCAAAATCTACAGGTAGTCACTTTGCTAAAAACAGCTCTGTTTTCTGTGATATGTCCACGTTGTGTTTTGGGGCATATCCTGTCGCGGGCGCTAGGCCTACCCACACAAGTGAGGTATCATTTTTATCGGGAGACGTGGGGGAACGCTGGGTGGAAGGAAATTTGTGGCTCCTCTCAGATTCCAGAACTTTCTGCCACAGAAATGTGAGGAACATGTGTTTTTTTAGCCAAATTTTGAGGTTTGCAAAGGATTCTGGGTAACAGAACCTGGTCCGAGCCACACAAGTCACCCCTCCTTGGATTCCCCTAGGTCTCTAGTTTTCAGAAATGCACAGGTTTGGTAGGTTTCCCTAGGTGGCGGCTGAGCTAGAGGCCAAAATCTACAGGTAGTCACTTTGCTAAAAACAGCTCTGTTTTCTGTGATATGTCCACGTTGTGTTTTTGTGGCATATCCTGTCGCGGGCGCTAGGCCTACCCACACAAGTGAGGTATCATTTTTATCGGGAGACGTGGGGGAACGCTGGGTGGAAGGAAATTTGTGGCTCCTCTCAGATTCCAGAACTTTCTGCCACAGAAATGTGAGGAACATGTGTTTTTTTTAGCCAAATTTTGAGGTTTGCAAAGGATTCTGGGTAACAGAACCTGGTCCGAGCCACACAAGTCACCCCTCCTTGGATCCCCCTAGGTCTCTAGTTTTCAGAAATGCATAGGTTTGGTAGGTTTCCCTAGGTGGCGGCTGAGCTAGAGGCCAAAATCTACAGGTAGTCACTTTGCTAAAAACAGCTCTGTTTTCTATGATATGTCCACGTTGTGTTTTGGGGCATATCCGTTCGCGGGCGCTAGGCCTACCCACACAAGTGAGGTATCATTTTTATCGGGAGACGTGGGGGAACGCTAGGTGGAAGGAAATTTGTGGCTCCTCTCAGATTCCAGAACTTTCTGCCACAGAAATGTGAGGAACATGTGTTTTTTTAGCCAAATTTTGAGGTTTGCAAAGGATTCTGGGTAACCGAACCTGGTCCGAGCCACACAAGTTACCCCTCCTTGGATTTCCCTAGGTCTCTAGTTTTCAGAAATGCACAGGTTTGGTAGGTTTCCCTAGGTGGCGGCTGAGCTAGAGGCCAAAATCTACAGGTAGTCACTTTGCTAAAAACAGCTCTGTTTTCTGTGATGTGTCCAGGTTGTGTTTTGGGGCATATCCTGTCGCGGGCGCTAGGCCTACCCACACAAGTGAGGTATCATTTTTATCGGGAGACGTGGGGGAATGCTTGGTGGAAGGAAATTTGTCGCTCCTCTCAGATTCCAGAACTTTCTGCCACAGAAATGTGAGGAACATGTATTTTTTTAGCCAAATTTTGAGGTTTGCAAAGGATTCTGGGTAACAGAACCTGGTCCGAGCCACACAAGTCACCCCTCCTTGGATTCCCCTAGGTCTCTAGTTTTCAGAAATGCACAGGTTTGATAGGTTTCCCTAGGTGGCGGCTGAGCTAGAGGCCAAAATCTACAGGTAGTCACTTTGCTAAAAACAGCTCTGTTTTCTGTGATATGTCCACGTTGTGTTTTGGGGCATATCCTGTAGCGGGCGCTAGGCCTACCCACACAAGTGAGGTATCATTTTTATCGGGAGACGTGGGGGAACGCTGGGTGGAAGGAAATTTGTGGCTCCTCTCAGATTCCAGAACTTTCTGCCACAGAAATGTGAGGAACATGTGTTTTTTTAGCCAAATTTTGAGGTTTGCAAAGGATTCTGGGTAACAGAACCTGGTCCGAGCCACACAAGTCACCCCTCCTTGGATTCCCCTAGGTCTCTAGTTTTCAGAAATGCACAGGTTTGGTAGGTTTCCCTAGGTGGCGGCTGAGCTAGAGGCCAAAATCTACAGGTAGTCACTTTGCTAAAAACAGCTCTGTTTTCTGTGATATGTCCACGTTGTGTTTTGGGGCATATCCTGTCGCGGGCGCTAGGCCTACCCACACAAGTGAGGTATCATTTTTATCGGGAGACATGGGGGAACGCTGGGTGGAAGGAAATTTGTGGCTCCTCTCAGATTCCAGAACTTTCTGCCACAGAAATGTGAGGAACATGTGTTTTTTTAGCCAAATTTTGAGGTTTGCAAAGGATTCTGGGTAACAGAACCTGGTCCGAGCCACACAAGTCACCCCTCCTTGGATTCCCCTAGGTCTCTAGTTTTCAGAAATGCACAGGTTTGGTAGGTTTCCCTAGGTGGCGGCTGAGCTAGAGGCCAAAATCTACAGGTAGTCACTTTGCTAAAAACAGCTCTGTTTTCTGTGATATGTCCACGTTGTGTTTTGGGGCATATCCTGTCGCGGGCGCTAGGCCTACCCACACAAGTGAGGTATCATTTTTATCGGGAGACGTGGGGGAACGCTGGGTGGAAGGAAATTTGTGGCTCCTCTCAGATTCCAGAACTTTCTGCCACAGAAATGTGAGGAACATGTGTTTTTTTAGCCAAATTTTGAGGTTTGCAAAGGATTCTGGGTAACAGAACCTGGTCCGAGCCACACAAGTCACCCCTCCTTGGATTCCCCTAGGTCTCTAGTTTTCAGAAATGCACAGGTTTGGTAGGTTTCCCTAGGTGGCGGCTGAGCTAGAGGCCAAAATCTACAGGTAGTCACTTTGCTAAAAACAGCTCTGTTTTCTGTGATGTGTCCAGGTTGTGTTTTGGGGCATATCCTGTCGCGGGCGCTAGGCCTACCCACACAAGTGAGGTATCATTTTTATCGGGAGACGTGGGGGAACGCTGGGTGGAAGGAAATTTGTGGCTCCTCTCAGATTCCAGAACTTTCTGCCACAGAAATGTGAGGAACATGTGTTTTTTTTAGCCAAATTTTGAGGTTTGCAAAGGATTCTGGGTAACAGAACCTGGTCCGAGCCACACAAGTCACCCCTCCTTGGATCCCCCTAGGTCTCTAGTTTTCAGAAATGCATAGGTTTGGTAGGTTTCCCTAGGTGGCGGCTGAGCTAGAGGCCAAAATCTACAGGTAGTCACTTTGCTAAAAACAGCTCTGTTTTCTGTGATATGTCCACGTTGTGTTTTGGGGCATATCCTGTCGCGGGCGCTAGGCCTACCCACACAAGTGAGGTATCATTTTTATCGGGAGACGTGGGGGAACGCTAGGTGGAAGGAAATTTGTGGCTCCTCTCAGATTCCAGAACTTTCTGCCACAGAAATGTGAGGAACATGTGTTTTTTTAGCCAAATTTTGAGGTTTGCAAAGGATTCTGGGTAACAGAACCTGGTCCGAGCCACACAAGTCACCCCTCGTTGGATTCCCCTAGGTCTCTAGTTTTCAGAAATGCACAGGTTTGGTAGGTTTCCCTAGGTGGCGGCTGAGCTAGAGGCCAAAATCTACAGGTAGTCACTTTGCTAAAAACAGCTCTGTTTTCTGTGATATGTCCACGTTGTGTTTTGGGGCATATCCTGTCGCGGGCGCTAGGCCTACCCACACAAGTGAGGTATCATTTTTATCGGGAGACGTGGGGGAACGCTGGGTGGAAGGAAATTTGTGGCTCCCCTCAGATTCCAGAACTTTCTGCCACAGAAATGTGAGGAACATGTGTTTTTTTAGCCAAATTTTGAGATTTGCAAAGGATTCTGGGTAACAGAACCTGGTCCGAGCCACACAAGTCACCCCTCCTTGGATTCCCCTAGGTCTCTAGTTTTCAGAAATGCACAGGTTTGATAGGTTTCCCTAGGTGGCGGCTGAGCTAGAGGCCAAAATCTACAGGTAGTCACTTTGCTAAAAACAGCTCTGTTTTCTGTGATATGTCCACGTTGTGTTTTGGGGCATATCCTGTAGCGGGCGCTAGGCCTACCCACACAAGTGAGGTATCATTTTTATCGGGAGACGTGGGGGAACGCTGGGTGGAAGGAAATTTGTGGCTCCTCTCAGATTCCAGAACTTTCTGCCACAGAAATGTGAGGAACATGTGTTTTTTTAGCCAAATTTTGAGGTTTGCAAAGGATTCTGGGTAACAGAACCTGGTCCGAGCCACACAAGTCACCCCTCCTTGGATTCCCCTAGGTCTCTAGTTTTCAGAAATGCACAGGTTTGGTAGGTTTCCCTAGGTGGCGGCTGAGCTAGAGGCCAAAATCTACAGGTAGTCACTTTGCTAAAAACAGCTCTGTTTTCTGTGATATGTCCACGTTGTGTTTTGGGGCATATCCTGTCGCGGGCGCTAGGCCTACCCACACAAGTGAGGTATCATTTTTATCGGAAGACATGGGGGAACGCTGGGTGGAAGGAAATTTGTGGCTCCTCTCAGATTCCAGAACTTTCTGCCACAGAAATGTGAGGAACATGTGTTTTTTTAGCCAAATTTTGAGGTTTGCAAAGGATTCTGGGTAACAGAACCTGGTCCGAGCCACACAAGTCACCCCTCCTTGGATTCCCCTAGGTCTCTAGTTTTCAGAAATGCACAGGTTTGGTAGGTTTCCCTAGGTGGCGGCTGAGCTAGAGGCCAAAATCTACAGGTAGTCACTTTGCTAAAAACAGCTCTGTTTTCTGTGATATGTCCACGTTGTGTTTTGGGGCATATCCTGTCGCGGGCGCTAGGCCTACCCACACAAGTGAGGTATCATTTTTATCGGGAGACGTGGGGGAACGCTGGGTGGAAGGAAATTTGTGGCTCCTCTCAGATTCCAGAACTTTCTGCCACAGAAATGTGAGGAACATGTGTTTTTTTAGCCAAATTTTGAGGTTTGCAAAGGATTCTGGGTAACAGAACCTGGTCCGAGCCACACAAGTCACCCCTCCTTGGATTCCCCTAGGTCTCTAGTTTTCAGAAATGCACAGGTTTGATAGGTTTCCCTAGGTGGCGGCTGAGCTAGAGGCCAAAATCTACAGGTAGTCACTTTGCTAAAAACAGCTCTGTTTTCTGTGATATGTCCACGTTGTGTTTTGGGGCATATCCTGTAGCGGGCGCTAGGCCTACCCACACAAGTGAGGTATCATTTTTATCGGGAGACGTGGGGGAACGCTGGGTGGAAGGAAATTTGTGGCTCCTCTCAGATTCCAGAACTTTCTGCCACAGAAATGTGAGGAACATGTGTTTTTTTAGCCAAATTTTGAGGTTTGCAAAGGATTCTGGGTAACAGAACCTGGTCCGAGCCACACAAGTCACCCCTCCTTGGATTCCCCTAGGTCTCTAGTTTTCAGAAATGCACAGGTTTGGTAGGTTTCCCTAGGTGGCGGCTGAGCTAGAGGCCAAAATCTACAGGTAGTCACTTTGCTAAAAACAGCTCTGTTTTCTGTGATATGTCCACGTTGTGTTTTGGGGCATATCCTGTCGCGGGCGCTAGGCCTACCCACACAAGTGAGGTATCATTTTTATCGGGAGACATGGGGGAACGCTGGGTGGAAGGAAATTTGTGGCTCCTCTCAGATTCCAGAACTTTCTGCCACAGAAATGTGAGGAACATGTGTTTTTTTAGCCAAATTTTGAGGTTTGCAAAGGATTCTGGGTAACAGAACCTGGTCCGAGCCACACAAGTCACCCCTCCTTGGATTCCCCTAGGTCTCTAGTTTTCAGAAATGCACAGGTTTGGTAGGTTTCCCTAGGTGGCGGCTGAGCTAGAGGCCAAAATCTACAGGTAGTCACTTTGCTAAAAACAGCTCTGTTTTCTGTGATATGTCCACGTTGTGTTTTGGGGCATATCCTGTCGCGGGCGCTAGGCCTACCCACACAAGTGAGGTATCATTTTTATCGGGAGACGTGGGGGAACGCTGGGTGGAAGGAAATTTGTGGCTCCTCTCAGATTCCAGAACTTTCTGCCACAGAAATGTGAGGAACATGTGTTTTTTTAGCCAAATTTTGAGGTTTGCAAAGGATTCTGGGTAACAGAACCTGGTCCGAGCCACACAAGTCACCCCTCCTTGGATTCCCCTAGGTCTCTAGTTTTCAGAAATGCACAGGTTTGGTAGGTTTCCCTAGGTGGCGGCTGAGCTAGAGGCCAAAATCTACAGGTAGTCACTTTGCTAAAAACAGCTCTGTTTTCTGTGATATGTCCACGTTGTGTTTTGGGGCATATCCTGTCGCGGGCGCTAGGCCTACCCACACAAGTGAGGTATCATTTTTATCGGGAGACGTGGGGGAACGCTGGGTGGAAGGAAATTTGTGGCTCCTCTCAGATTCCAGAACTTTCTGCCACAGAAATGTGAGGAACATGTGTTTTTTTAGCCAAATTTTGAGGTTTGCAAAGGATTCTGGGTAACAGAACCTGGTCCGAGCCACACAAGTCACCCCTCCTTGGATTCCCCTAGGTCTCTAGTTTTCAGAAATGCACAGGTTTGGTAGGTTTCCCTAGGTGGCGGCTGAGCTAGAGGCCAAAATCTACAGGTAGTCACTTTGCTAAAAACAGCTCTGTTTTCTGTGATGTGTCCAGGTTGTGTTTTGGGGCATATCCTGTCGCGGGCGCTAGGCCTACCCACACAAGTGAGGTATCATTTTTATCGGGAGACGTGGGGGAACGCTGGGTGGAAGGAAATTTGTGGCTCCTCTCAGATTCCAGAACTTTCTGCCACAGAAATGTGAGGAACATGTGTTTTTTTAGCCAAATTTTGAGGTTTGCAAAGGATTCTGGGTAACAGAACCTGGTCCGAGCCACACAAGTCACCCCTCCTTGGATTCCCCTAGGTCTCTAGTTTTCAGAAATGCACAGGTTTGGTAGGTTTCCCTAGGTGGCGGCTGAGCTAGAGGCCAAAATCTACAGGTAGTCACTTTGCTAAAAACAGCTCTGTTTTCTGTGATATGTCCACGTTGTGTTTTGGGGCATATCCTGTCGCGGGCGCTAGGCCTACCCACACAAGTGAGGTATCATTTTTATCGGGAGACGTGGGGGAACGCTGGGTGGAAGGAAATTTGTGGCTCCTCTCAGATTCCAGAACTTTCTGCCACAGAAATGTGAGGAACATGTGTTTTTTTAGCCAAATTTTGAGGTTTGCAAAGGATTCTGGGTAACAGAACCTGGTCCGAGCCACACAAGTCACCCCTCCTTGGATTCCCCTAGGTCTCTAGTTTTCAGAAATGCACAGGTTTGATAGGTTTCCCTAGGTGGCGGCTGAGCTAGAGGCCAAAATCTACAGGTAGTCACTTTGCTAAAAACAGCTCTGTTTTCTGTGATATGTCCACGTTGTGTTTTGGGGCATATCCTGTAGCGGGCGCTAGGCCTACCCACACAAGTGAGGTATCATTTTTATCGGGAGACGTGGGGGAACGCTGGGTGGAAGGAAATTTGTGGCTCCTCTCAGATTCCAGAACTTTCTGCCACAGAAATGTGAGGAACATGTGTTTTTTTAGCCAAATTTTGAGGTTTGCAAAGGATTCTGGGTAACAGAACCTGGTCCGAGCCACACAAGTCACCCCTCCTTGGATTCCCCTAGGTCTCTAGTTTTCAGAAATGCACAGGTTTGGTAGGTTTCCCTAGGTGGCGGCTGAGCTAGAGGCCAAAATCTACAGGTAGTCACTTTGCTAAAAACAGCTCTGTTTTCTGTGATATGTCCACGTTGTGTTTTGGGGCATATCCTGTCGCGGGCGCTAGGCCTACCCACACAAGTGAGGTATCATTTTTATCGGGAGACATGGGGGAACGCTGGGTGGAAGGAAATTTGTGGCTCCTCTCAGATTCCAGAACTTTCTGCCACAGAAATGTGAGGAACATGTGTTTTTTTAGCCAAATTTTGAGGTTTGCAAAGGATTCTGGGTAACAGAACCTGGTCCGAGCCACACAAGTCACCCCTCCTTGGATTCCCCTAGGTCTCTAGTTTTCAGAAATGCACAGGTTTGGTAGGTTTCCCTAGGTGGCGGCTGAGCTAGAGGCCAAAATCTACAGGTAGTCACTTTGCTAAAAACAGCTCTGTTTTCTGTGATATGTCCACGTTGTGTTTTGGGGCATATCCTGTCGCGGGCGCTAGGCCTACCCACACAAGTGAGGTATCATTTTTATCGGGAGACGTGGGGGAACGCTGGGTGGAAGGAAATTTGTGGCTCCTCTCAGATTCCAGAACTTTCTGCCACAGAAATGTGAGGAACATGTGTTTTTTTAGCCAAATTTTGAGGTTTGCAAAGGATTCTGGGTAACAGAACCTGGTCCGAGCCACACAAGTCACCCCTCCTTGGATTCCCCTAGGTCTCTAGTTTTCAGAAATGCACAGGTTTGGTAGGTTTCCCTAGGTGGCGGCTGAGCTAGAGGCCAAAATCTACAGGTAGTCACTTTGCTAAAAACAGCTCTGTTTTCTGTGATATGTCCACGTTGTGTTTTGGGGCATATCCTGTCGCGGGCGCTAGGCCTACCCACACAAGTGAGGTATCATTTTTATCGGGAGACGTGGGGGAACGCTGGGTGGAAGGAAATTTGTGGCTCCTCTCAGATTCCAGAACTTTCTGCCACAGAAATGTGAGGAACATGTGTTTTTTTAGCCAAATTTTGAGGTTTGCAAAGGATTCTGGGTAACAGAACCTGGTCCGAGCCACACAAGTCACCCCTCCTTGGATTCCCCTAGGTCTCTAGTTTTCAGAAATGCACAGGTTTGGTAGGTTTCCCTAGGTGGCGGCTGAGCTAGAGGCCAAAATCTACAGGTAGTCACTTTGCTAAAAACAGCTCTGTTTTCTGTGATGTGTCCAGGTTGTGTTTTGGGGCATATCCTGTCGCGGGCGCTAGGCCTACCCACACAAGTGAGGTATCATTTTTATCGGGAGACGTGGGGGAACGCTGGGTGGAAGGAAATTTGTGGCTCCTCTCAGATTCCAGAACTTTCTGCCACAGAAATGTGAGGAACATGTGTTTTTTTAGCCAAATTTTGAGGTTTGCAAAGGATTCTGGGTAACAGAACCTGGTCCGAGCCACACAAGTCACCCCTCCTTGGATTCCCCTAGGTCTCTAGTTTTCAGAAATGCACAGGTTTGGTAGGTTTCCCTAGGTGGCGGCTGAGCTAGAGGCCAAAATCTACAGGTAGTCACTTTGCTAAAAACAGCTCTGTTTTCTGTGATATGTCCACGTTGTGTTTTGGGGCATATCCTGTCGCGGGCGCTAGGCCTACCCACACAAGTGAGGTATCATTTTTATCGGGAGACGTGGGGGAACGCTGGGTGGAAGGAAATTTGTGGCTCCCCTCAGATTCCAGAACTTTCTGCCACAGAAATGTGAGGAACATGTGTTTTTTTAGCCAAATTTTGAGGTTTGCAAAGGATTCTGGGTAACAGAACCTGGTCCGAGCCACACAAGTCACCCCTCCTTGGATTCCCCTAGGTCTCTAGTTTTCAGAAATGCACAGGTTTGGTAGGTTTCCCTAGGTGGCGGCTGAGCTAGAGGCCAAAATCTACAGGTAGTCACTTTGCTAAAAACAGCTCTGTTTTCTGTGATATGTCCACGTTGTGTTTTTGTGGCATATCCTGTCGCGGGCGCTAGGCCTACCCACACAAGTGAGGTATCATTTTTATCGGGAGACGTGGGGGAACGCTGGGTGGAAGGAAATTTGTGGCTCCTCTCAGATTCCAGAACTTTCTGCCACAGAAATGTGAGGAACATGTGTTTTTTTTAGCCAAATTTTGAGGTTTGCAAAGGATTCTGGGTAACCGAACCTGGTCCGAGCCACACAAGTTACCCCTCCTTGGATTTCCCTAGGTCTCTAGTTTTCAGAAATGCACAGGTTTGGTAGGTTTCCCTAGGTGGCGGCTGAGCTAGAGGCCAAAATCTACAGGTAGTCACTTTGCTAAAAACAGCTCTGTTTTCTGTGATGTGTCCAGGTTGTGTTTTGGGGCATATCCTGTCGCGGGCGCTAGGCCTACCCACACAAGTGAGGTATCATTTTTATCGGGAGACGTGGGGGAATGCTTGGTGGAAGGAAATTTGTCGCTCCTCTCAGATTCCAGAACTTTCTGCCACAGAAATGTGAGGAACATGTATTTTTTTAGCCAAATTTTGAGGTTTGCAAAGGATTCTGGGTAACAGAACCTGGTCCGAGCCACACAAGTCACCCCTCCTTGGATTCCCCTAGGTCTCTAGTTTTCAGAAATGCACAGGTTTGATAGGTTTCCCTAGGTGGCGGCTGAGCTAGAGGCCAAAATCTACAGGTAGTCACTTTGCTAAAAACAGCTCTGTTTTCTGTGATATGTCCACGTTGTGTTTTGGGGCATATCCTGTAGCGGGCGCAAGGCCTACCCACACAAGTGAGGTATCATTTTTATCGGGAGACGTGGGGGAACGCTGGGTGGAAGGAAATTTGTGGCTCCTCTCAGATTCCAGAACTTTCTGCCACAGAAATGTGAGGAACATGTGTTTTTTTAGCCAAATTTTGAGGTTTGCAAAGGATTCTGGGTAACAGAACCTGGTCCGAGCCACACAAGTCACCCCTCCTTGGATTCCCCTAGGTCTCTAGTTTTCAGAAATGCACAGGTTTGGAACGTTTCCCTAGGTGGCGGCTGAGCTAGAGGCCAAAATCTACAGGTAGTCACTTTGCTAAAAACAGCTCTGTTTTCTGTGATATGTCCACGTTGTGTTTTGGGGCATATCCTGTCGCGGGCGCTAGGCCTACCCACACAAGTGAGGTATCATTTTTATCGGGAGACATGGGGGAACGCTGGGTGGAAGGAAATTTGTGGCTCCTCTCAGATTCCAGAACTTTCTGCCACAGAAATGTGAGGAACATGTGTTTTTTTAGCCAAATTTTGAGGTTTGCAAAGGATTCTGGGTAACAGAACCTGGTCCGAGCCACACAAGTCACCCCTCCTTGGATTCCCCTAGGTCTCTAGTTTTCAGAAATGCACAGGTTTGGTAGGTTTCCCTAGGTGGCGGCTGAGCTAGAGGCCAAAATCTACAGGTAGTCACTTTGCTAAAAACAGCTCTGTTTTCTGTGATATGTCCACGTTGTGTTTTGGGGCATATCCTGTCGCGGGCGCTAGGCCTACCCACACAAGTGAGGTATCATTTTTATCGGGAGACGTGGGGGAACGCTGGGTGGAAGGAAATTTGTGGCTCCTCTCAGATTCCAGAACTTTCTGCCACAGAAATGTGAGGAACATGTGTTTTTTTAGCCAAATTTTGAGGTTTGCAAAGGATTCTGGGTAACAGAACCTGGTCCGAGCCACACAAGTCACCCCTCCTTGGATTCCCCTAGGTCTCTAGTTTTCAGAAATGCACAGGTTTGGTAGGTTTCCCTAGGTGGCGGCTGAGCTAGAGGCCAAAATCTACAGGTAGTCACTTTGCTAAAAACAGCTCTGTTTTCTGTGATATGTCCACGTTGTGTTTTGGGGCATATCCTGTCGCGGGCGCTAGGCCTACCCACACAAGTGAGGTATCATTTTTATCGGGAGACGTGGGGGAACGCTGGGTGGAAGGAAATTTGTGGCTCCTCTCAGATTCCAGAACTTTCTGCCACAGAAATGTGAGGAACATGTGTTTTTTTAGCCAAATTTTGAGGTTTGCAAAGGATTCTGGGTAACAGAACCTGGTCCGAGCCACACAAGTCACCCCTCCTTGGATTCCCCTAGGTCTCTAGTTTTCAGAAATGCACAGGTTTGGTAGGTTTCCCTAGGTGGCGGCTGAGCTAGAGGCCAAAATCTACAGGTAGTCACTTTGCTAAAAACAGCTCTGTTTTCTGTGATATGTCCACGTTGTGTTTTTGTGGCATATCCTGTCGCGGGCGCTAGGCCTACCCACACAAGTGAGGTATCATTTTTATCGGGAGACGTGGGGGAACGCTGGGTGGAAGGAAATTTGTGGCTCCTCTCAGATTCCAGAACTTTCTGCCACAGAAATGTGAGGAACATGTGTTTTTTTTAGCCAAATTTTGAGGTTTGCAAAGGATTCTGGGTAACAGAACCTGGTCCGAGCCACACAAGTCACCCCTCCTTGGATCCCCCTAGGTCTCTAGTTTTCAGAAATGCATAGGTTTGGTAGGTTTCCCTAGGTGGCGGCTGAGCTAGAGGCCAAAATCTACAGGTAGTCACTTTGCTAAAAACAGCTCTGTTTTCTGTGATATGTCCACGTTGTGTTTTGGGGCATATCCGTTCGCGGGCGCTAGGCCTACCCACACAAGTGAGGTATCATTTTTATCGGGAGACGTGGGGGAACGCTAGGTGGAAGGAAATTTGTGGCTCCTCTCAGATTCCAGAACTTTCTGCCACAGAAATGTGAGGAACATGTGTTTTTTTAGCCAAATTTTGAGGTTTGCAAAGGATTCTGGGTAACCGAACCTGGTCCGAGCCACACAAGTTACCCCTCCTTGGATTTCCCTAGGTCTCTAGTTTTCAGAAATGCACAGGTTTGGTAGGTTTCCCTAGGTGGCGGCTGAGCTAGAGGCCAAAATCTACAGGTAGTCACTTTGCTAAAAACAGCTCTGTTTTCTGTGATGTGTCCAGGTTGTGTTTTGGGGCATATCCTGTCGCGGGCGCTAGGCCTACCCACACAAGTGAGGTATCATTTTTATCGGGAGACGTGGGGGAATGCTTGGTGGAAGGAAATTTGTCGCTCCTCTCAGATTCCAGAACTTTCTGCCACAGAAATGTGAGGAACATGTATTTTTTTAGCCAAATTTTGAGGTTTGCAAAGGATTCTGGGTAACAGAACCTGGTCCGAGCCACACAAGTCACCCCTCCTTGGATTCCCCTAGGTCTCTAGTTTTCAGAAATGCACAGGTTTGATAGGTTTCCCTAGGTGGCGGCTGAGCTAGAGGCCAAAATCTACAGGTAGTCACTTTGCTAAAAACAGCTCTGTTTTCTGTGATATGTCCACGTTGTGTTTTGGGGCATATCCTGTAGCGGGCGCTAGGCCTACCCACACAAGTGAGGTATCATTTTTATCGGGAGACGTGGGGGAACGCTGGGTGGAAGGAAATTTGTGGCTCCTCTCAGATTCCAGAACTTTCTGCCACAGAAATGTGAGGAACATGTGTTTTTTTAGCCAAATTTTGAGGTTTGCAAAGGATTCTGGGTAACAGAACCTGGTCCGAGCCACACAAGTCACCCCTCCTTGGATTCCCCTAGGTCTCTAGTTTTCAGAAATGCACAGGTTTGGTAGGTTTCCCTAGGTGGCGGCTGAGCTAGAGGCCAAAATCTACAGGTAGTCACTTTGCTAAAAACAGCTCTGTTTTCTGTGATATGTCCACGTTGTGTTTTGGGGCATATCCTGTCGCGGGCGCTAGGCCTACCCACACAAGTGAGGTATCATTTTTATCGGGAGACATGGGGGAACGCTGGGTGGAAGGAAATTTGTGGCTCCTCTCAGATTCCAGAACTTTCTGCCACAGAAATGTGAGGAACATGTGTTTTTTTAGCCAAATTTTGAGGTTTGCAAAGGATTCTGGGTAACAGAACCTGGTCCGAGCCACACAAGTCACCCCTCCTTGGATTCCCCTAGGTCTCTAGTTTTCAGAAATGCACAGGTTTGGTAGGTTTCCCTAGGTGGCGGCTGAGCTAGAGGCCAAAATCTACAGGTAGTCACTTTGCTAAAAACAGCTCTGTTTTCTGTGATGTGTCCAGGTTGTGTTTTGGGGCATATCCTGTCGCGGGCGCTAGGCCTACCCACACAAGTGAGGTATCATTTTTATCGGGAGACGTGGGGGAACGCTGGGTGGAAGGAAATTTGTGGCTCCTCTCAGATTCCAGAACTTTCTGCCACAGAAATGTGAGGAACATGTGTTTTTTTAGCCAAATTTTGAGGTTTGCAAAGGATTCTGGGTAACAGAACCTGGTCCGAGCCACACAAGTCACCCCTCCTTGGATTCCCCTAGGTCTCTAGTTTTCAGAAATGCACAGGTTTGGTAGGTTTCCCTAGGTGGCGGCTGAGCTAGAGGCCAAAATCTACAGGTAGTCACTTTGCTAAAAACAGCTCTGTTTTCTGTGATATGTCCACGTTGTGTTTTGGGGCATATCCTGTCGCAGGCGCTAGGCCTACCCACACAAGTGAGGTATCATTTTTATCGGGAGACGTGGGGGAACGCTGGGTGGAAGGAAATTTGTGGCTCCCCTCAGATTCCAGAACTTTCTGCCACAGAAATGTGAGGAACATGTGTTTTTTTAGCCAAATTTTGAGGTTTGCAAAGGATTCTGGGTAACAGAACCTGGTCCGAGCCACACAAGTCACCCCTCCTTGGATTCCCCTAGGTCTCTAGTTTTCAGAAATGCACAGGTTTGGTAGGTTTCCCTAGGTGGCGGCTGAGCTAGAGGCCAAAATCTACAGGTAGTCACTTTGCTAAAAACAGCTCTGTTTCCTGTGATATGTCCACGTTGTGTTTTTGTGGCATATCCTGTCGCGGGCGCTAGGCCTACCCACACAAGTGAGGTATCATTTTTATCGGGAGACGTGGGGGAACGCTGGGTGGAAGGAAATTTGTGGCTCCTCTTAGATTCCAGAACTTTCTGCCACAGAAATGTGAGGAACATGTGTTTTTTTTAGCCAAATTTTGAGGTTTGCAAAGGATTCTGGGTAACAGAACCTGGTCCGAGCCACACAAGTCACCCCTCCTTGGATCCCCCTAGGTCTCTAGTTTTCAGAAATGCATAGGTTTGGTAGGTTTCCCTAGGTGGCGGCTGAGCTAGAGGCCAAAATCTACAGGTAGTCACTTTGCTAAAAACAGCTCTGTTTTCTGTGATATGTCCACGTTGTGTTTTGGGGCATATCCGTTCGCGGGCGCTAGGCCTACCCACACAAGTGAGGTATCATTTTTATCGGGAGACGTGGGGGAACGCTAGGTGGAAGGAAATTTGTGGCTCCTCTCAGATTCCAGAACTTTCTGCCACAGAAATGTGAGGAACATGTGTTTTTTTAGCCAAATTTTGAGGTTTGCAAAGGATTCTGGGTAACCGAACCTGGTCCGAGCCACACAAGTTACCCCTCCTTGGATTTCCCTAGGTCTCTAGTTTTCAGAAATGCACAGGTTTGGTAGGTTTCCCTAGGTGGCGGCTGAGCTAGAGGCCAAAATCTACAGGTAGTCACTTTGCTAAAAACAGCTCTGTTTTCTGTGATGTGTCCAGGTTGTGTTTTGGGGCATATCCTGTCGCGGGCGCTAGGCCTACCCACACAAGTGAGGTATCATTTTTATCGGGAGACGTGGGGGAATGCTTGGTGGAAGGAAATTTGTCGCTCCTCTCAGATTCCAGAACTTTCTGCCACAGAAATGTGAGGAACATGTATTTTTTTAGCCAAATTTTGAGGTTTGCAAAGGATTCTGGGTAACAGAACCTGGTCCGAGCCACACAAGTCACCCCTCCTTGGATTCCCCTAGGTCTCTAGTTTTCAGAAATGCACAGGTTTGGTAGGTTTCCCTAGGTGGCGGCTGAGCTAGAGGCCAAAATCTACAGGTAGTCACTTTGCTAAAAACAGCTCTGTTTTCTGTGATATGTCCACGTTGTGTTTTGGGGCATATCCTGTCGCGGGCGCTAGGCCTACCCACACAAGTGAGGTATCATTTTTAT
Source organism: Pleurodeles waltl (assembly GCF_031143425.1). Taxonomy (NCBI): domain Eukaryota; kingdom Metazoa; phylum Chordata; class Amphibia; order Caudata; family Salamandridae; genus Pleurodeles; species Pleurodeles waltl. The sequence goes on along the minus strand of NW_027150078.1, from coordinate 31,780 downwards.
CGGGAGACATGGGGGAACGCTGGGTGGAAGGAAATTTGTGGCTCCTCTCAGATTCCAGAACTTTCTGCCACAGAAATGTGAGGAACATGTGTTTTTTTAGCCAAATTTTGAGGTTTGCAAAGGATTCTGGGTAACAGAACCTGGTCCGAGCCACACAAGTCACCCCTCCTTGGATTCCCCTAGGTCTCTAGTTTTCAGAAATGCACAGGTTTGGTAGGTTTCCCTAGGTGGCGGCTGAGCTAGAGGCCAAAATCTACAGGTAGTCACTTTGCTAAAAACAGCTCTGTTTTCTGTGATGTGTCCAGGTTGTGTTTTGGGGCATATCCTGTCGCGGGCGCTAGGCCTACCCACACAAGTGAGGTATCATTTTTATCGGGAGACGTGGGGGAACGCTGGGTGGAAGGAAATTTGTGGCTCCTCTCAGATTCCAGAACTTTCTGCCACAGAAATGTGAGGAACATGTGTTTTTTTAGCCAAATTTTGAGGTTTGCAAAGGATTCTGGGTAACAGAACCTGGTCCGAGCCACACAAGTCACCCCTCCTTGGATTCCCCTAGGTCTCTAGTTTTCAGAAATGCACAGGTTTGGTAGGTTTCCCTAGGTGGCGGCTGAGCTAGAGGCCAAAATCTACAGGTAGTCACTTTGCTAAAAACAGCTCTGTTTTCTGTGATATGTCCACGTTGTGTTTTGGGGCATATCCTGTCGCGGGCGCTAGGCCTACCCACACAAGTGAGGTATCATTTTTATCGGGAGACGTGGGGGAACGCTGGGTGGAAGGAAATTTGTGGCTCCCCTCAGATTCCAGAACTTTCTGCCACAGAAATGTGAGGAACATGTGTTTTTTTAGCCAAATTTTGAGGTTTGCAAAGGATTCTGGGTAACAGAACCTGGTCCGAGCCACACAAGTCACCCCTCCTTGGATTCCCCTAGGTCTCTAGTTTTCAGAAATGCACAGGTTTGGTAGGTTTCCCTAGGTGGCGGCTGAGCTAGAGGCCAAAATCTACAGGTAGTCACTTTGCTAAAAACAGCTCTGTTTTCTGTGATATGTCCACGTTGTGTTTTTGTGGCATATCCTGTCGCGGGCGCTAGGCCTACCCACACAAGTGAGGTATCATTTTTATCGGGAGACGTGGGGGAACGCTGGGTGGAAGGAAATTTGTGGCTCCTCTCAGATTCCAGAACTTTCTGCCACAGAAATGTGAGGAACATGTGTTTTTTTTAGCCAAATTTTGAGGTTTGCAAAGGATTCTGGGTAACCGAACCTGGTCCGAGCCACACAAGTTACCCCTCCTTGGATTTCCCTAGGTCTCTAGTTTTCAGAAATGCACAGGTTTGGTAGGTTTCCCTAGGTGGCGGCTGAGCTAGAGGCCAAAATCTACAGGTAGTCACTTTGCTAAAAACAGCTCTGTTTTCTGTGATGTGTCCAGGTTGTGTTTTGGGGCATATCCTGTCGCGGGCGCTAGGCCTACCCACACAAGTGAGGTATCATTTTTATCGGGAGACGTGGGGGAATGCTTGGTGGAAGGAAATTTGTCGCTCCTCTCAGATTCCAGAACTTTCTGCCACAGAAATGTGAGGAACATGTATTTTTTTAGCCAAATTTTGAGGTTTGCAAAGGATTCTGGGTAACAGAACCTGGTCCGAGCCACACAAGTCACCCCTCCTTGGATTCCCCTAGGTCTCTAGTTTTCAGAAATGCACAGGTTTGATAGGTTTCCCTAGGTGGCGGCTGAGCTAGAGGCCAAAATCTACAGGTAGTCACTTTGCTAAAAACAGCTCTGTTTTCTGTGATATGTCCACGTTGTGTTTTGGGGCATATCCTGTAGCGGGCGCAAGGCCTACCCACACAAGTGAGGTATCATTTTTATCGGGAGACGTGGGGGAACGCTGGGTGGAAGGAAATTTGTGGCTCCTCTCAGATTCCAGAACTTTCTGCCACAGAAATGTGAGGAACATGTGTTTTTTTAGCCAAATTTTGAGGTTTGCAAAGGATTCTGGGTAACAGAACCTGGTCCGAGCCACACAAGTCACCCCTCCTTGGATTCCCCTAGGTCTCTAGTTTTCAGAAATGCACAGGTTTGGAACGTTTCCCTAGGTGGCGGCTGAGCTAGAGGCCAAAATCTACAGGTAGTCACTTTGCTAAAAACAGCTCTGTTTTCTGTGATATGTCCACGTTGTGTTTTGGGGCATATCCTGTCGCGGGCGCTAGGCCTACCCACACAAGTGAGGTATCATTTTTATCGGGAGACATGGGGGAACGCTGGGTGGAAGGAAATTTGTGGCTCCTCTCAGATTCCAGAACTTTCTGCCACAGAAATGTGAGGAACATGTGTTTTTTTAGCCAAATTTTGAGGTTTGCAAAGGATTCTGGGTAACAGAACCTGGTCCGAGCCACACAAGTCACCCCTCCTTGGATTCCCCTAGGTCTCTAGTTTTCAGAAATGCACAGGTTTGGTAGGTTTCCCTAGGTGGCGGCTGAGCTAGAGGCCAAAATCTACAGGTAGTCACTTTGCTAAAAACAGCTCTGTTTTCTGTGATATGTCCACGTTGTGTTTTGGGGCATATCCTGTCGCGGGCGCTAGGCCTACCCACACAAGTGAGGTATCATTTTTATCGGGAGACGTGGGGGAACGCTGGGTGGAAGGAAATTTGTGGCTCCTCTCAGATTCCAGAACTTTCTGCCACAGAAATGTGAGGAACATGTGTTTTTTTAGCCAAATTTTGAGGTTTGCAAAGGATTCTGGGTAACAGAACCTGGTCCGAGCCACACAAGTCACCCCTCCTTGGATTCCCCTAGGTCTCTAGTTTTCAGAAATGCACAGGTTTGGTAGGTTTCCCTAGGTGGCGGCTGAGCTAGAGGCCAAAATCTACAGGTAGTCACTTTGCTAAAAACAGCTCTGTTTTCTGTGATATGTCCACGTTGTGTTTTGGGGCATATCCTGTCGCGGGCGCTAGGCCTACCCACACAAGTGAGGTATCATTTTTATCGGGAGACGTGGGGGAACGCTGGGTGGAAGGAAATTTGTGGCTCCTCTCAGATTCCAGAACTTTCTGCCACAGAAATGTGAGGAACATGTGTTTTTTTAGCCAAATTTTGAGGTTTGCAAAGGATTCTGGGTAACAGAACCTGGTCCGAGCCACACAAGTCACCCCTCCTTGGATTCCCCTAGGTCTCTAGTTTTCAGAAATGCACAGGTTTGGTAGGTTTCCCTAGGTGGCGGCTGAGCTAGAGGCCAAAATCTACAGGTAGTCACTTTGCTAAAAACAGCTCTGTTTTCTGTGATATGTCCACGTTGTGTTTTTGTGGCATATCCTGTCGCGGGCGCTAGGCCTACCCACACAAGTGAGGTATCATTTTTATCGGGAGACGTGGGGGAACGCTGGGTGGAAGGAAATTTGTGGCTCCTCTCAGATTCCAGAACTTTCTGCCACAGAAATGTGAGGAACATGTGTTTTTTTTAGCCAAATTTTGAGGTTTGCAAAGGATTCTGGGTAACAGAACCTGGTCCGAGCCACACAAGTCACCCCTCCTTGGATCCCCCTAGGTCTCTAGTTTTCAGAAATGCATAGGTTTGGTAGGTTTCCCTAGGTGGCGGCTGAGCTAGAGGCCAAAATCTACAGGTAGTCACTTTGCTAAAAACAGCTCTGTTTTCTGTGATATGTCCACGTTGTGTTTTGGGGCATATCCGTTCGCGGGCGCTAGGCCTACCCACACAAGTGAGGTATCATTTTTATCGGGAGACGTGGGGGAACGCTAGGTGGAAGGAAATTTGTGGCTCCTCTCAGATTCCAGAACTTTCTGCCACAGAAATGTGAGGAACATGTGTTTTTTTAGCCAAATTTTGAGGTTTGCAAAGGATTCTGGGTAACCGAACCTGGTCCGAGCCACACAAGTTACCCCTCCTTGGATTTCCCTAGGTCTCTAGTTTTCAGAAATGCACAGGTTTGGTAGGTTTCCCTAGGTGGCGGCTGAGCTAGAGGCCAAAATCTACAGGTAGTCACTTTGCTAAAAACAGCTCTGTTTTCTGTGATGTGTCCAGGTTGTGTTTTGGGGCATATCCTGTCGCGGGCGCTAGGCCTACCCACACAAGTGAGGTATCATTTTTATCGGGAGACGTGGGGGAATGCTTGGTGGAAGGAAATTTGTCGCTCCTCTCAGATTCCAGAACTTTCTGCCACAGAAATGTGAGGAACATGTATTTTTTTAGCCAAATTTTGAGGTTTGCAAAGGATTCTGGGTAACAGAACCTGGTCCGAGCCACACAAGTCACCCCTCCTTGGATTCCCCTAGGTCTCTAGTTTTCAGAAATGCACAGGTTTGATAGGTTTCCCTAGGTGGCGGCTGAGCTAGAGGCCAAAATCTACAGGTAGTCACTTTGCTAAAAACAGCTCTGTTTTCTGTGATATGTCCACGTTGTGTTTTGGGGCATATCCTGTAGCGGGCGCTAGGCCTACCCACACAAGTGAGGTATCATTTTTATCGGGAGACGTGGGGGAACGCTGGGTGGAAGGAAATTTGTGGCTCCTCTCAGATTCCAGAACTTTCTGCCACAGAAATGTGAGGAACATGTGTTTTTTTAGCCAAATTTTGAGGTTTGCAAAGGATTCTGGGTAACAGAACCTGGTCCGAGCCACACAAGTCACCCCTCCTTGGATTCCCCTAGGTCTCTAGTTTTCAGAAATGCACAGGTTTGGTAGGTTTCCCTAGGTGGCGGCTGAGCTAGAGGCCAAAATCTACAGGTAGTCACTTTGCTAAAAACAGCTCTGTTTTCTGTGATATGTCCACGTTGTGTTTTGGGGCATATCCTGTCGCGGGCGCTAGGCCTACCCACACAAGTGAGGTATCATTTTTATCGGGAGACATGGGGGAACGCTGGGTGGAAGGAAATTTGTGGCTCCTCTCAGATTCCAGAACTTTCTGCCACAGAAATGTGAGGAACATGTGTTTTTTTAGCCAAATTTTGAGGTTTGCAAAGGATTCTGGGTAACAGAACCTGGTCCGAGCCACACAAGTCACCCCTCCTTGGATTCCCCTAGGTCTCTAGTTTTCAGAAATGCACAGGTTTGGTAGGTTTCCCTAGGTGGCGGCTGAGCTAGAGGCCAAAATCTACAGGTAGTCACTTTGCTAAAAACAGCTCTGTTTTCTGTGATGTGTCCAGGTTGTGTTTTGGGGCATATCCTGTCGCGGGCGCTAGGCCTACCCACACAAGTGAGGTATCATTTTTATCGGGAGACGTGGGGGAACGCTGGGTGGAAGGAAATTTGTGGCTCCTCTCAGATTCCAGAACTTTCTGCCACAGAAATGTGAGGAACATGTGTTTTTTTAGCCAAATTTTGAGGTTTGCAAAGGATTCTGGGTAACAGAACCTGGTCCGAGCCACACAAGTCACCCCTCCTTGGATTCCCCTAGGTCTCTAGTTTTCAGAAATGCACAGGTTTGGTAGGTTTCCCTAGGTGGCGGCTGAGCTAGAGGCCAAAATCTACAGGTAGTCACTTTGCTAAAAACAGCTCTGTTTTCTGTGATATGTCCACGTTGTGTTTTGGGGCATATCCTGTCGCAGGCGCTAGGCCTACCCACACAAGTGAGGTATCATTTTTATCGGGAGACGTGGGGGAACGCTGGGTGGAAGGAAATTTGTGGCTCCCCTCAGATTCCAGAACTTTCTGCCACAGAAATGTGAGGAACATGTGTTTTTTTAGCCAAATTTTGAGGTTTGCAAAGGATTCTGGGTAACAGAACCTGGTCCGAGCCACACAAGTCACCCCTCCTTGGATTCCCCTAGGTCTCTAGTTTTCAGAAATGCACAGGTTTGGTAGGTTTCCCTAGGTGGCGGCTGAGCTAGAGGCCAAAATCTACAGGTAGTCACTTTGCTAAAAACAGCTCTGTTTCCTGTGATATGTCCACGTTGTGTTTTTGTGGCATATCCTGTCGCGGGCGCTAGGCCTACCCACACAAGTGAGGTATCATTTTTATCGGGAGACGTGGGGGAACGCTGGGTGGAAGGAAATTTGTGGCTCCTCTTAGATTCCAGAACTTTCTGCCACAGAAATGTGAGGAACATGTGTTTTTTTTAGCCAAATTTTGAGGTTTGCAAAGGATTCTGGGTAACAGAACCTGGTCCGAGCCACACAAGTCACCCCTCCTTGGATCCCCCTAGGTCTCTAGTTTTCAGAAATGCATAGGTTTGGTAGGTTTCCCTAGGTGGCGGCTGAGCTAGAGGCCAAAATCTACAGGTAGTCACTTTGCTAAAAACAGCTCTGTTTTCTGTGATATGTCCACGTTGTGTTTTGGGGCATATCCGTTCGCGGGCGCTAGGCCTACCCACACAAGTGAGGTATCATTTTTATCGGGAGACGTGGGGGAACGCTAGGTGGAAGGAAATTTGTGGCTCCTCTCAGATTCCAGAACTTTCTGCCACAGAAATGTGAGGAACATGTGTTTTTTTAGCCAAATTTTGAGGTTTGCAAAGGATTCTGGGTAACCGAACCTGGTCCGAGCCACACAAGTTACCCCTCCTTGGATTTCCCTAGGTCTCTAGTTTTCAGAAATGCACAGGTTTGGTAGGTTTCCCTAGGTGGCGGCTGAGCTAGAGGCCAAAATCTACAGGTAGTCACTTTGCTAAAAACAGCTCTGTTTTCTGTGATGTGTCCAGGTTGTGTTTTGGGGCATATCCTGTCGCGGGCGCTAGGCCTACCCACACAAGTGAGGTATCATTTTTATCGGGAGACGTGGGGGAATGCTTGGTGGAAGGAAATTTGTCGCTCCTCTCAGATTCCAGAACTTTCTGCCACAGAAATGTGAGGAACATGTATTTTTTTAGCCAAATTTTGAGGTTTGCAAAGGATTCTGGGTAACAGAACCTGGTCCGAGCCACACAAGTCACCCCTCCTTGGATTCCCCTAGGTCTCTAGTTTTCAGAAATGCACAGGTTTGGTAGGTTTCCCTAGGTGGCGGCTGAGCTAGAGGCCAAAATCTACAGGTAGTCACTTTGCTAAAAACAGCTCTGTTTTCTGTGATATGTCCACGTTGTGTTTTGGGGCATATCCTGTCGCGGGCGCTAGGCCTACCCACACAAGTGAGGTATCATTTTTATCGGGAGACATGGGGGAACGCTGGGTGGAAGGAAATTTGTGGCTCCTCTCAGATTCCAGAACTTTCTGCCACAGAAATGTGAGGAACATGTGTTTTTTTAGCCAAATTTTGAGGTTTGCAAAGGATTCTGGGTAACAGAACCTGGTCCGAGCCACACAAGTCACCCCTCCTTGGATTCCCCTAGGTCTCTAGTTTTCAGAAATGCACAGGTTTGGTAGGTTTCCCTAGGTGGCGGCTGAGCTAGAGGCCAAAATCTACAGGTAGTCACTTTGCTAAAAACAGCTCTGTTTTCTGTGATATGTCCACATTGTGTTTTGGGGCATATCCTGTCGCGGGCGCTAGGCCTACCCACACAAGTGAGGTATCATTTTTATCGGGAGACGTGGGGGAACGCTGGGTGGAAGGAAATTTGTGGCTCCTCTCAGATTCCAGAACTTTCTGCCACAGAAGTGTGAGGAACATGTGTTTTTTTAGCCAAATTTTGAGGTTTGCAAAGGATTCTGGGTAACAGAACCTGGTCCGAGCCACACAAGTCACCCCTCCTTGGATTCCCCTAGGTCTCTAGTTTTCAGAAATGCACAGGTTTGGTAGGTTTCCCTAGGTGGCGGCTGAGCTAGAGGCCAAAATCTACAGGTAGTCACTTTGCTAAAAACAGCTCTGTTTTCTGTGATATGTCCACGTTGTGTTTTGGGGCATATCCTGTCGCGGGCGCTAGGCCTACCCACACAAGTGAGGTATCATTTTTATCGGGAGACGTGGGGGAACGCTGGGTGGAAGGAAATTTGTGGCTCCTCTCAGATTCCAGAACTTTCTGCCACAGAAATGTGAGGAACATGTGTTTTTTTAGCCAAATTTTGAGGTTTGCAAAGGATTCTGGGTAACAGAACCTGGTCCGAGCCACACAAGTCACCCCTCCTTGGATTCCCCTAGGTCTCTAGTTTTCAGAAATGCACAGGTTTGGTAGGTTTCCCTAGGTGGCAGCTGAGCTAGAGGCCAAAATCTACAGGTAGTCACTTTGCTAAAAACAGCTCTGTTTTCTGTGATATGTCCACGTTGTGTTTTGGGGCATATCCTGTCGCGGGCGCTAGGCCTACCCACACAAGTGAGGTATCATTTTTATCGGGAGACGTGGGGGAACGCTGGGTGGAAGGAAATTTGTGGCTCCTCTCAGATTCCAGAACTTTCTGCCACAGAAATGTGAGGAACATGTGTTTTTTTAGCCAAATTTTGAGGTTTGCAAAGGATTCTGGGTAACAGAACCTGGTCCGAGCCACACAAGTCACCCCTCCTTGGATTCCCCTAGGTCTCTAGTTTTCAGAAATGCACAGGTTTGGTAGGTTTCCCTAGGTGGCGGCTGAGCTAGAGGCCAAAATCTACAGGTAGTCACTTTGCTAAAAACAGCTCTGTTTTCGGTGATATGTCCACATTGTGTTTTGGGGCATATCCTGTCGCGGGCGCTAGGCCTACCCACACAAGTGAGGTATCATTTTTATCGGGAGACGTGGGGGAACGCTGGGTGGAAGGAAATTTGTGGCTCCTCTCAGATTCCAGAACTTTCTGCCACAGAAGTGTGAGGAACATGTGTTTTTTTAGCCAAATTTTGAGGTTTGCAAAGGATTCTGGGTAACAGAACCTGGTCCGAGCCACACAAGTCACCCCTCCTTGGATTCCCCTAGGTCTCTAGTTTTCAGAAATGCACAGGTTTGGTAGGTTTCCCTAGGTGGCGGCTGAGCTAGAGGCCAAAATCTACAGGTAGTCACTTTGCTAAAAACAGCTCTGTTTTCTGTGATATGTCCATGTTGTGTTTTGGGGCATATCCTGTCGCGGGCGCTAGGCCTACCCACACAAGTGAGGTATCATTTTTATCGGGAGACGTGGGGGAACGCTGGGTGGAAGGAAATTTGTGGCTCCTCTCAGATTCCAGAACTTTCTGCCACAGAAATGTGAGGAACATGTGTTTTTTTAGCCAAATTTTGAGGTTTGCAAAGGATTCTGGGTAACAGAACCTGGTCCGAGCCACACAAGTCACCCCTCCTTGGATTCCCCTAGGTCTCTAGTTTTCAGAAATGCACAGGTTTGGTAGGTTTCCCTAGGTGGCAGCTGAGCTAGAGGCCAAAATCTACAGGTAGTCACTTTGCTAAAAACAGCTCTGTTTTCTGTGATATGTCCACGTTGTGTTTTGGGGCATATCCTGTCGCGGGCGCTAGGCCTACCCACACAAGTGAGGTATCATTTTTATCGGGAGACGTGGGGGAACGCTGGGTGGAAGGAAATTTGTGGCTCCTCTCAGATTCCAGAACTTTCTGCCACAGAAATGTGAGGAACATGTGTTTTTTTAGCCAAATTTTGAGGTTTGCAAAGGATTCTGGGTAACAGAACCTGGTCCGAGCCACACAAGTCACCCCTCCTTGGATTCCCCTAGGTCTCTAGTTTTCAGAAATGCTCAGGTTTGGTAGGTTTCCCTAGGTGGCGGCTGAGCTAGAGGCCAAAATCTACAGGTAGTCACTTTGCTAAAAACAGCTCTGTTTTCTGTGATGTGTCCAGGTTGTGTTTTGGGGCATATCCTGTCGCGGGCGCTAGGCCTACCCACACAAGTGAGGTATCATTTTTATCGGGAGACGTGGGGGAACGCTGGGTGGAAGGAAATTTGTGGCTCCTCTCAGATTCCAGAACTTTCTGCCACAGAAATGTGAGGAACATGTGTTTTTTTAGCCAAATTTTGAGGTTTGCAAAGGATTCTGGGTAACAGAACCTGGTCCGAGCCACACAAGTCACCCCTCCTTGGATTCCCCTAGGTCTCTAGTTTTCAGAAATGCACAGGTTTGGTAGGTTTCCCTAGGTGGCGGCTGAGCTAGAGGCCAAAATCTACAGGTAGTCACTTTGCTAAAAACAGCTCTGTTTTCTGTGATATGTCCACGTTGTGTTTTGGGGCATATCCTGTCGCGGGCGCTAGGCCTACCCACACAAGTGAGGTATCATTTTTATCGGGAGACGTGGGGGAACGCTGGGTGGAAGGAAATTTGTGGCTCCCCTCAGATTCCAGAACTTTCTGCCACAGAAATGTGAGGAACATGTGTTTTTTTAGCCAAATTTTGAGGTTTGCAAAGGATTCTGGGTAACAGAACCTGGTCCGAGCCACACAAGTCACCCCTCCTTGGATTCCCCTAGGTCTCTAGTTTTCAGAAATGCACAGGTTTGATAGGTTTCCCTAGGTGGCGGCTGAGCTAGAGGCCAAAATCTACAGGTAGTCACTTTGCTAAAAACAGCTCTGTTTTCTGTGATATGTCCACGTTGTGTTTTGGGGCATATCCTGTAGCGGGCGCTAGGCCTACCCACACAAGTGAGGTATCATTTTTATCGGGAGACGTGGGGGAACGCTGGGTGGAAGGAAATTTGTGGCTCCTCTCAGATTCCAGAACTTTCTGCCACAGAAATGTGAGGAACATGTGTTTTTTTAGCCAAATTTTGAGGTTTGCAAAGGATTCTGGGTAACAGAACCTGGTCCGAGCCACACAAGTCACCCCTCCTTGGATTCCCCTAGGTCTCTAGTTTTCAGAAATGCACAGGTTTGGTAGGTTTCCCTAGGTGGCGGCTGAGCTAGAGGCCAAAATCTACAGGTAGTCACTTTGCTAAAAACAGCTCTGTTTTCTGTGATATGTCCACGTTGTGTTTTGGGGCATATCCTGTCGCGGGCGCTAGGCCTACCCACACAAGTGAGGTATCATTTTTATCGGGAGACATGGGGGAACGCTGGGTGGAAGGAAATTTGTGGCTCCTCTCAGATTCCAGAACTTTCTGCCACAGAAATGTGAGGAACATGTGTTTTTTTAGCCAAATTTTGAGGTTTGCAAAGGATTCTGGGTAACAGAACCTGGTCCGAGCCACACAAGTCACCCCTCCTTGGATTCCCCTAGGTCTCTAGTTTTCAGAAATGCACAGGTTTGGTAGGTTTCCCTAGGTGGCGGCTGAGCTAGAGGCCAAAATCTACAGGTAGTCACTTTGCTAAAAACAGCTCTGTTTTCTGTGATATGTCCACGTTGTGTTTTGGGGCATATCCTGTCGCGGGCGCTAGGCCTACCCACACAAGTGAGGTATCATTTTTATCGGGAGACGTGGGGGAACGCTGGGTGGAAGGAAATTTGTGGCTCCTCTCAGATTCCAGAACTTTCTGCCACAGAAATGTGAGGAACATGTGTTTTTTTAGCCAAATTTTGAGGTTTGCAAAGGATTCTGGGTAACAGAACCTGGTCCGAGCCACACAAGTCACCCCTCCTTGGATTCCCCTAGGTCTCTAGTTTTCAGAAATGCACAGGTTTGGTAGGTTTCCCTAGGTGGCGGCTGAGTTAGAGGCCAAAATCTACAGGTAGTCACTTTGCTAAAAACAGCTCTGTTTTCTGTGATATGTCCACGTTGTGTTTTGGGGCATATCCTGTCGCGGGCGCTAGGCCTACCCACACAAGTGAGGTATCATTTTTATCGGGAGACGTGGGGGAACGCTGGGTGGAAGGAAATTTGTGGCTCCTCTCAGATTCCAGAACTTTCTGCCACAGAAATGTGAGGAACATGTGTTTTTTTAGCCAAATTTTGAGGTTTGCAAAGGATTCTGGGTAACAGAACCTGGTCCGAGCCACACAAGTCACCCCTCCTTGGATTCCCCTAGGTCTCTAGTTTTCAGAAATGCACAGGTTTGGTAGGTTTCCCTAGGTGGCGGCTGAGCTAGAGGCCAAAATCTACAGGTAGTCACTTTGCTAAAAACAGCTCTGTTTTCTGTGATATGTCCACGTTGTGTTTTGGGGCATATCCTGTCGCGGGCGCTAGGCCTACCCACACAAGTGAGGTATCATTTTTATCGGGAGACGTGGGGGAACGCTGGGTGGAAGGAAATCTGTGGCTCCTCTCAGATTCCAGAACTTTCTGCCACAGAAATGTGAGGAACATGTGTTTTTTTAGCCAAATTTTGAGGTTTGCAAAGGATTCTGGGTAACAGAACCTGGTCCGAGCCACACAAGTCACCCCTCCTTGGATTCCCCTAGGTCTCTAGTTTTCAGAAATGCACAGGTTTGGTAGGTTTCCCTAGGTGGCGGCTGAGCTAGAGGCCAAAATCTACAGGTAGTCACTTTGCTAAAAACAGCTCTGTTTTCTGTGATATGTCCACGTTGTGTTTTGGGGCATATCCTGTCGCGGGCGCTAGGCCTACCCACACAAGTGAGGTATCATTTTTATCGGGAGACGTGGGGGAACGCTGGGTGGAAGGAAATTTGTGGCTCCTCTCAGATTCCAGAACTTTCTGCCACAGAAATGTGAGGAACATGTGTTTTTTTAGCCAAATTTTGAGGTTTGCAAAGGATTCTGGGTAACAGAACCTGGTCCGAGCCACACAAGTCACCCCTCCTTGGATTCCCCTAGGTCTCTAGTTTTCAGAAATGCACAGGTTTGGTAGGTTTCCCTAGGTGGCGGCTGAGCTAGAGGCCAAAATCTACAGGTAGTCACTTTGCTAAAAACAGCTCTGTTTTCTGTGATATGTCCACGTTGTGTTTTTGTGGCATATCCTGTCGCGGGCGCTAGGCCTACCCACACAAGTGAGGTATCATTTTTATCGGGAGACGTGGGGGAACGCTGGGTGGAAGGAAATTTGTGGCTCCTCTCAGATTCCAGAACTTTCTGCCACAGAAATGTGAGGAACATGTGTTTTTTTTAGCCAAATTTTGAGGTTTGCAAAGGATTCTGGGTAACAGAACCTGGTCCGAGCCACACAAGTCACCCCTCCTTGGATCCCCCTAGGTCTCTAGTTTTCAGAAATGCATAGGTTTGGTAGGTTTCCCTAGGTGGCGGCTGAGCTAGAGGCCAAAATCTACAGGTAGTCACTTTGCTAAAAACAGCTCTGTTTTCTGTGATATGTCCACGTTGTGTTTTGGGGCATATCCGTTCGCGGGCGCTAGGCCTACCCACACAAGTGAGGTATCATTTTTATCGGGAGACGTGGGGGAACGCTAGGTGGAAGGAAATTTGTGGCTCCTCTCAGATTCCAGAACTTTCTGCCACAGAAATGTGAGGAACATGTGTTTTTTTAGCCAAATTTTGAGGTTTGCAAAGGATTCTGGGTAACCGAACCTGGTCCGAGCCACACAAGTTACCCCTCCTTGGATTTCCCTAGGTCTCTAGTTTTCAGAAATGCACAGGTTTGGTAGGTTTCCCTAGGTGGCGGCTGAGCTAGAGGCCAAAATCTACAGGTAGTCACTTTGCTAAAAACAGCTCTGTTTTCTGTGATGTGTCCAGGTTGTGTTTTGGGGCATATCCTGTCGCGGGCGCTAGGCCTACCCACACAAGTGAGGTATCATTTTTATAGGGAGACGTGGGGGAATGCTTGGTGGAAGGAAATTTGTCGCTCCTCTCAGATTCCAGAACTTTCTGCCACAGAAATGTGAGGAACATGTATTTTTTTAGCCAAATTTTGAGGTTTGCAAAGGATTCTGGGTAACAGAACCTGGTCCGAGCCACACAAGTCACCCCTCCTTGGATTCCCCTAGGTCTCTAGTTTTCAGAAATACACAGGTTTGATAGGTTTCCCTAGGTGGCGGCTGAGCTAGAGGCCAAAATCTACAGGTAGTCACTTTGCTAAAAACAGCTCTGTTTTCTGTGATATGTCCACGTTGTGTTTTGGGGCATATCCTGTAGCGGGCGCTAGGCCTACCCACACAAGTGAGGTATCATTTTTATCGGGAGACGTGGGGGAACGCTGGGTGGAAGGAAATTTGTGGCTCCTCTCAGATTCCAGAACTTTCTGCCACAGAAATGTGAGGAACATGTGTTTTTTTAGCCAAATTTTGAGGTTTGCAAAGGATTCTGGGTAACAGAACCTGGTCCGAGCCACACAAGTCACCCCTCCTTGGATTCCCCTAGGTCTCTAGTTTTCAGAAATGCACAGGTTTGGTAGGTTTCCCTAGGTGGCGGCTGAGCTAGAGGCCAAAATCTACAGGTAGTCACTTTGCTAAAAACAGCTCTGTTTTCTGTGATATGTCCACGTTGTGTTTTGGGGCATATCCTGTAGCGGGCGCTAGGCCTACCCACACAAGTGAGGTATCATTTTTATCGGGAGACGTGGGGGAACGCTGGGTGGAAGGAAATTTGTGGCTCCTCTCAGATTCCAGAACTTTCTGCCACAGAAATGTGAGGAACATGTGTTTTTTTAGCCAAATTTTGAGGTTTGCAAAGGATTCTGGGTAACAGAACCTGGTCCGAGCCACACAAGTCACCCCTCCTTGGATTCCCCTAGGTCTCTAGTTTTCAGAAATGCACAGGTTTGGTAGGTTTCCCTAGGTGGCGGCTGAGCTAGAGGCCAAAATCTACAGGTAGTCACTTTGCTAAAAACAGCTCTGTTTTCTGTGATATGTCCACGTTGTGTTTTGGGGCATATCCTGTCGCGGGCGCTAGGCCTACCCACACAAGTGAGGTATCATTTTTATCGGGAGACATGGGGGAACGCTGGGTGGAAGGAAATTTGTGGCTCCTCTCAGATTCCAGAACTTTCTGCCACAGAAATGTGAGGAACATGTGTTTTTTTTAGCCAAATTTTGAGGTTTGCAAAGGATTCTGGGTAACAGAACCTGGTCCGAGCCACACAAGTCACCCCTCCTTGGATCCCCCTAGGTCTCTAGTTTTCAGAAATGCATAGGTTTGGTAGGTTTCCCTAGGTGGCGGCTGAGCTAGAGGCCAAAATCTACAGGTAGTCACTTTGCTAAAAACAGCTCTGTTTTCTGTGATATGTCCACGTTGTGTTTTGGGGCATATCCGTTCGCGGGCGCTAGGCCTACCCACACAAGTGAGGTATCATTTTTATCGGGAGACGTGGGGGAACGCTAGGTGGAAGGAAATTTGTGGCTCCTCTCAGATTCCAGAACTTTCTGCCACAGAAATGTGAGGAACATGTGTTTTTTTAGCCAAATTTTGAGGTTTGCAAAGGATTCTGGGTAACCGAACCTGGTCCGAGCCACACAAGTTACCCCTCCTTGGATTTCCCTAGGTCTCTAGTTTTCAGAAATGCACAGGTTTGGTAGGTTTCCCTAGGTGGCGGCTGAGCTAGAGGCCAAAATCTACAGGTAGTCACTTTGCTAAAAACAGCTCTGTTTTCTGTGATGTGTCCAGGTTGTGTTTTGGGGCATATCCTGTCGCGGGCGCTAGGCCTACCCACACAAGTGAGGTATCATTTTTATCGGGAGACGTGGGGGAATGCTTGGTGGAAGGAAATTTGTCGCTCCTCTCAGATTCCAGAACTTTCGGCCACAGAAATGTGAGGAACATGTATTTTTTTGGCCAAATTTTGAGGTTTGCAAAGGATTCTGGGTAACAGAACCTGGTCCGAGCCACACAAGTCACCCCTCCTTGGATTCCCCTAGGTCTCTAGTTTTCAGAAATGCACAGGTTTGATAGGTTTCCCTAGGTGGCGGCTGAGCTAGAGGCCAAAATCTACAGGTAGTCACTTTGCTAAAAACAGCTCTGTTTTCTGTGATATGTCCACGTTGTGTTTTGGGGCATATCCTGTAGCGGGCGCTAGGCCTACCCACACAAGTGAGGTATCATTTTTATCGGGAGACGTGGGGGAACGCTGGGTGGAAGGAAATTTGTGGCTCCTCTCAGATTCCAGAACTTTCTGCCACAGAAATGTGAGGAACATGTGTTTTTTTAGCCAAATTTTGAGGTTTGCAAAGGATTCTGGGTAACAGAACCTGGTCCGAGCCACACAAGTCACCCCTCCTTGGATTCCCCTAGGTCTCTAGTTTTCAGAAATGCACAGGTTTGGTAGGTTTCCCTAGGTGGCGGCTGAGCTAGAGGCCAAAATCTACAGGTAGTCACTTTGCTAAAAACAGCTCTGTTTTCTGTGATATGTCCACGTTGTGTTTTGGGGCATATCCTGTAGCGGGCGCTAGGCCTACCCACACAAGTGAGGTATCATTTTTATCGGGAGACGTGGGGGAACGCTGGGTGGAAGGAAATTTGTGGCTCCTCTCAGATTCCAGAACTTTCTGCCACAGAAATGTGAGGAACATGTGTTTTTTTAGCCAAATTTTGAGGTTTGCAAAGGATTCTGGGTAACAGAACCTGGTCCGAGCCACACAAGTCACCCCTCCTTGGATTCCCCTAGGTCTCTAGTTTTCAGAAATGCACAGGTTTGGTAGGTTTCCCTAGGTGGCGGCTGAGCTAGAGGCCAAAATCTACAGGTAGTCACTTTGCTAAAAACAGCTCTGTTTTCTGTGATATGTCCACGTTGTGTTTTGGGGCATATCCTGTCGCGGGCGCTAGGCCTACCCACACAAGTGAGGTATCATTTTTATCGGGAGACATGGGGGAACGCTGGGTGGAAGGAAATTTGTGGCTCCTCTCAGATTCCAGAACTTTCTGCCACAGAAATGTGAGGAACATGTGTTTTTTTTAGCCAAATTTTGAGGTTTGCAAAGGATTCTGGGTAACAGAACCTGGTCCGAGCCACACAAGTCACCCCTCCTTGGATCCCCCTAGGTCTCTAGTTTTCAGAAATGCATAGGTTTGGTAGGTTTCCCTAGGTGGCGGCTGAGCTAGAGGCCAAAATCTACAGGTAGTCACTTTGCTAAAAACAGCTCTGTTTTCTGTGATATGTCCACGTTGTGTTTTGGGGCATATCCGTTCGCGGGCGCTAGGCCTACCCACACAAGTGAGGTATCATTTTTATCGGGAGACGTGGGGGAACGCTAGGTGGAAGGAAATTTGTGGCTCCTCTCAGATTCCAGAACTTTCTGCCACAGAAATGTGAGGAACATGTGTTTTTTTAGCCAAATTTTGAGGTTTGCAAAGGATTCTGGGTAACCGAACCTGGTCCGAGCCACACAAGTTACCCCTCCTTGGATTTCCCTAGGTCTCTAGTTTTCAGAAATGCACAGGTTTGGTAGGTTTCCCTAGGTGGCGGCTGAGCTAGAGGCCAAAATCTACAGGTAGTCACTTTGCTAAAAACAGCTCTGTTTTCTGTGATGTGTCCAGGTTGTGTTTTGGGGCATATACTGTCGCGGGCGCTAGGCCTACCCACACAAGTGAGGTATCATTTTTATCGGGAGACGTGGGGGAATGCTTGGTGGAAGGAAATTTGTCGCTCCTCTCAGATTCCAGAACTTTCGGCCACAGAAATGTGAGGAACATGTATTTTTTTGGCCAAATTTTGAGGTTTGCAAAGGATTCTGGGTAACAGAACCTGGTCCGAGCCACACAAGTCACCCCTCCTTGGATTCCCCTAGGTCTCTAGTTTTCAGAAATGCACAGGTTTGATAGGTTTCCCTAGGTGGCGGCTGAGCTAGAGGCCAAAATCTACAGGTAGTCACTTTGCTAAAAACAGCTCTGTTTTCTGTGATATGTCCACGTTGTGTTTTGGGGCATATCCTGTAGCGGGCGCAAGGCCTACCCACACAAGTGAGGTATCATTTTTATCGGGAGACGTGGGGGAACGCTGGGTGGAAGGAAATTTGTGGCTCCTCTCAGATTCCAGAACTTTCTGCCACAGAAATGTGAGGAACATGTGTTTTTTTTGCCAAATTTTGAGGTTTGCAAAGGATTCTGGGTAACAGAACCTGGTCCGAGCCACACAAGTCACCCCTCCTTGGATTCCCCTAGGTCTCTAGTTTTCAGAAATGCACAGGTTTGGAACGTTTCCCTAGGTGGCGGCTGAGCTAGAGGCCAAAATCTACAGGTAGTCACTTTGCTAAAAACAGCTCTGTTTTCTGTGATATGTCCACGTTGTGTTTTGGGGCATATCCTGTCGCGGGCGCTAGGCCTACCCACACAAGTGAGGTATCATTTTTATCGGGAGACATGGGGGAACGCTGGGTGGAAGGAAATTTGTGGCTCCTCTCAGATTCCAGAACTTTCTGCCACAGAAATGTGAGGAACATGTGTTTTTTTAGCCAAATTTTGAGGTTTGCAAAGGATTCTGGGTAACAGAACCTGGTCCGAGCCACACAAGTCACCCCTCCTTGGATTCCCCTAGGTCTCTAGTTTTCAGAAATGCACAGGTTTGGTAGGTTTCCCTAGGTGGCGGCTGAGCTAGAGGCCAAAATCTACAGGTAGTCACTTTGCTAAAAACAGCTCTGTTTTCTGTGATATGTCCACGTTGTGTTTTGGGGCATATCCTGTCGCGGGCGCTAGGCCTACCCACACAAGTGAGGTATCATTTTTATCGGGAGACGTGGGGGAACGCTGGGTGGAAGGAAATTTGTGGCTCCTCTCAGATTCCAGAACTTTCTGCCACAGAAATGTGAGGAACATGTGTTTTTTTAGCCAAATTTTGAGGTTTGCAAAGGATTCTGGGTAACAGAACCTGGTCCGAGCCACACAAGTCACCCCTCCTTGGATTCCCCTAGGTCTCTAGTTTTCAGAAATGCACAGGTTTGGTAGGTTTCCCTAGGTGGCGGCTGAGCTAGAGGCCAAAATCTACAGGTAGTCACTTTGCTAAAAACAGCTCTGTTTTCTGTGATATGTCCACGTTGTGTTTTGGGGCATATCCTGTCGCGGGCGCTAGGCCTACCCACACAAGTGAGGTATCATTTTTATCGGGAGACGTGGGGGAACGCTGGGTGGAAGGAAATTTGTGGCTCCTCTCAGATTCCAGAACTTTCTGCCACAGAAATGTGAGGAACATGTGTTTTTTTAGCCAAATTTTGAGGTTTGCAAAGGATTCTGGGTAACAGAACCTGGTCCGAGCCACACAAGTCACCCCTCCTTGGATTCCCCTAGGTCTCTAGTTTTCAGAAATGCACAGGTTTGGTAGGTTTCCCTAGGTGGCGGCTGAGCTAGAGGCCAAAATCTACAGGTAGTCACTTTGCTAAAAACAGCTCTGTTTTCTGTGATATGTCCACGTTGTGTTTTTGTGGCATATCCTGTCGCGGGCGCTAGGCCTACCCACACAAGTGAGGTATCATTTTTATCGGGAGACGTGGGGGAACGCTGGGTGGAAGGAAATTTGTGGCTCCTCTCAGATTCCAGAACTTTCTGCCACAGAAATGTGAGGAACATGTGTTTTTTTTAGCCAAATTTTGAGGTTTGCAAAGGATTCTGGGTAACAGAACCTGGTCCGAGCCACACAAGTCACCCCTCCTTGGATCCCCCTAGGTCTCTAGTTTTCAGAAATGCATAGGTTTGGTAGGTTTCCCTAGGTGGCGGCTGAGCTAGAGGCCAAAATCTACAGGTAGTCACTTTGCTAAAAACAGCTCTGTTTTCTGTGATATGTCCACGTTGTGTTTTGGGGCATATCCGTTCGCGGGCGCTAGGCCTACCCACACAAGTGAGGTATCATTTTTATCGGGAGACGTGGGGGAACGCTAGGTGGAAGGAAATTTGTGGCTCCTCTCAGATTCCAGAACTTTCTGCCACAGAAATGTGAGGAACATGTGTTTTTTTAGCCAAATTTTGAGGTTTGCAAAGGATTCTGGGTAACCGAACCTGGTCCGAGCCACACAAGTTACCCCTCCTTGGATTTCCCTAGGTCTCTAGTTTTCAGAAATGCACAGGTTTGGTAGGTTTCCCTAGGTGGCGGCTGAGCTAGAGGCCAAAATCTACAGGTAGTCACTTTGCTAAAAACAGCTCTGTTTTCTGTGATGTGTCCAGGTTGTGTTTTGGGGCATATCCTGTCGCGGGCGCTAGGCCTACCCACACAAGTGAGGTATCATTTTTATCGGGAGACGTGGGGGAATGCTTGGTGGAAGGAAATTTGTCGCTCCTCTCAGATTCCAGAACTTTCTGCCACAGAAATGTGAGGAACATGTATTTTTTTAGCCAAATTTTGAGGTTTGCAAAGGATTCTGGGTAACAGAACCTGGTCCGAGCCACACAAGTCACCCCTCCTTGGATTCCCCTAGGTCTCTAGTTTTCAGAAATGCACAGGTTTGATAGGTTTCCCTAGGTGGCGGCTGAGCTAGAGGCCAAAATCTACAGGTAGTCACTTTGCTAAAAACAGCTCTGTTTTCTGTGATATGTCCACGTTGTGTTTTGGGGCATATCCTGTAGCGGGCGCTAGGCCTACCCACACAAGTGAGGTATCATTTTTATCGGGAGACGTGGGGGAACGCTGGGTGGAAGGAAATTTGTGGCTCCTCTCAGATTCCAGAACTTTCTGCCACAGAAATGTGAGGAACATGTGTTTTTTTAGCCAAATTTTGAGGTTTGCAAAGGATTCTGGGTAACAGAACCTGGTCCGAGCCACACAAGTCACCCCTCCTTGGATTCCCCTAGGTCTCTAGTTTTCAGAAATGCACAGGTTTGGTAGGTTTCCCTAGGTGGCGGCTGAGCTAGAGGCCAAAATCTACAGGTAGTCACTTTGCTAAAAACAGCTCTGTTTTCTGTGATATGTCCACGTTGTGTTTTGGGGCATATCCTGTCGCGGGCGCTAGGCCTACCCACACAAGTGAGGTATCATTTTTATCGGGAGACATGGGGGAACGCTGGGTGGAAGGAAATTTGTGGCTCCTCTCAGATTCCAGAACTTTCTGCCACAGAAATGTGAGGAACATGTGTTTTTTTAGCCAAATTTTGAGGTTTGCAAAGGATTCTGGGTAACAGAACCTGGTCCGAGCCACACAAGTCACCCCTCCTTGGATTCCCCTAGGTCTCTAGTTTTCAGAAATGCACAGGTTTGGTAGGTTTCCCTAGGTGGCGGCTGAGCTAGAGGCCAAAATCTACAGGTAGTCACTTTGCTAAAAACAGCTCTGTTTTCTGTGATATGTCCACGTTGTGTTTTGGGGCATATCCTGTCGCGGGCGCTAGGCCTACCCACACAAGTGAGGTATCATTTTTATCGGGAGACGTGGGGGAACGCTGGGTGGAAGGAAATTTGTGGCTCCTCTCAGATTCCAGAACTTTCTGCCACAGAAATGTGAGGAACATGTGTTTTTTTAGCCAAATTTTGAGGTTTGCAAAGGATTCTGGGTAACAGAACCTGGTCCGAGCCACACAAGTCACCCCTCCTTGGATTCCCCTAGGTCTCTAGTTTTCAGAAATGCACAGGTTTGGTAGGTTTCCCTAGGTGGCGGCTGAGCTAGAGGCCAAAATCTACAGGTAGTCACTTTGCTAAAAACAGCTCTGTTTTCTGTGATGTGTCCAGGTTGTGTTTTGGGGCATATCCTGTCGCGGGCGCTAGGCCTACCCACACAAGTGAGGTATCATTTTTATCGGGAGACGTGGGGGAACGCTGGGTGGAAGGAAATTTGTGGCTCCTCTCAGATTCCAGAACTTTCTGCCACAGAAATGTGAGGAACATGTGTTTTTTTAGCCAAATTTTGAGGTTTGCAAAGGATTCTGGGTAACAGAACCTGGTCCGAGCCACACAAGTCACCCCTCCTTGGATTCCCCTAGGTCTCTAGTTTTCAGAAATGCACAGGTTTGGTAGGTTTCCCTAGGTGGCGGCTGAGCTAGAGGCCAAAATCTACAGGTAGTCACTTTGCTAAAAACAGCTCTGTTTTCTGTGATATGTCCACGTTGTGTTTTTGTGGCATATCCTGTCGCGGGCGCTAGGCCTACCCACACAAGTGAGGTATCATTTTTATCGGGAGACGTGGGGGAACGCTGGGTGGAAGGAAATTTGTGGCTCCTCTTAGATTCCAGAACTTTCTGCCACAGAAATGTGAGGAACATGTGTTTTTTTTAGCCAAATTTTGAGGTTTGCAAAGGATTCTGGGTAACAGAACCTGGTCCGAGCCACACAAGTCACCCCTCCTTGGATCCCCCTAGGTCTCTAGTTTTCAGAAATGCATAGGTTTGGTAGGTTTCCCTAGGTGGCGGCTGAGCTAGAGGCCAAAATCTACAGGTAGTCACTTTGCTAAAAACAGCTCTGTTTTCTGTGATATGTCCACGTTGTGTTTTGGGGCATATCCGTTCGCGGGCGCTAGGCCTACCCACACAAGTGAGGTATCATTTTTATCGGGAGACGTGGGGGAACGCTAGGTGGAAGGAAATTTGTGGCTCCTCTCAGATTCCAGAACTTTCTGCCACAGAAATGTGAGGAACATGTGTTTTTTTAGCCAAATTTTGAGGTTTGCAAAGGATTCTGGGTAACCGAACCTGGTCCGAGCCACACAAGTTACCCCTCCTTGGATTTCCCTAGGTCTCTAGTTTTCAGAAATGCACAGGTTTGGTAGGTTTCCCTAGGTGGCGGCTGAGCTAGAGGCCAAAATCTACAGGTAGTCACTTTGCTAAAAACAGCTCTGTTTTCTGTGATGTGTCCAGGTTGTGTTTTGGGGCATATCCTGTCTCGGGCGCTAGGCCTACCCACACAAGTGAGGTATCATTTTTATCGGGAGACGTGGGGGAATGCTTGGTGGAAGGAAATTTGTCGCTCCTCTCAGATTCCAGAACTTTCTGCCACAGAAATGTGAGGAACATGTATTTTTTTAGCCAAATTTTGAGGTTTGCAAAGGATTCTGGGTAACAGAACCTGGTCCGAGCCACACAAGTCACCCCTCCTTGGATTCCCCTAGGTCTCTAGTTTTCAGAAATGCACAGGTTTGATAGGTTTCCCTAGGTGGCGGCTGAGCTAGAGGCCAAAATCTACAGGTAGTCACTTTGCTAAAAACAGCTCTGTTTTCTGTGATATGTCCACGTTGTGTTTTGGGGCATATCCTGTAGCGGGCGCTAGGCCTACCCACACAAGTGAGGTATCATTTTTATCGGGAGACGTGGGGGAACGCTGGGTGGAAGGAAATTTGTGGCTCCTCTCAGATTCCAGAACTTTCTGCCACAGAAATGTGAGGAACATGTGTTTTTTTAGCCAAATTTTGAGGTTTGCAAAGGATTCTGGGTAACAGAACCTGGTCCGAGCCACACAAGTCACCCCTCCTTGGATTCCCCTAGGTCTCTAGTTTTCAGAAATGCACAGGTTTGGTAGGTTTCCCTAGGTGGCGGCTGAGCTAGAGGCCAAAATCTACAGGTAGTCACTTTGCTAAAAACAGCTCTGTTTTCTGTGATATGTCCACGTTGTGTTTTGGGGCATATCCTGTCGCGGGCGCTAGGCCTACCCACACAAGTGAGGTATCATTTTTATCGGGAGACATGGGGGAACGCTGGGTGGAAGGAAATTTGTGGCTCCTCTCAGATTCCAGAACTTTCTGCCACAGAAATGTGAGCAACATGTGTTTTTTTAGCCAAATTTTGAGGTTTGCAAAGGATTCTGGGTAACAGAACCTGGTCCGAGCCACACAAGTCACCCCTCCTTGGATTCCCCTAGGTCTCTAGTTTTCAGAAATGCACAGGTTTGGTAGGTTTCCCTAGGTGGCGGCTGAGCTAGAGGCCAAAATCTACAGGTAGTCACTTTGCTAAAAACAGCTCTGTTTTCTGTGATATGTCCACATTGTGTTTTGGGGCATATCCTGTCGCGGGCGCTAGGCCTACCCACACAAGTGAGGTATCATTTTTATCGGGAGACGTGGGGGAACGCTGGGTGGAAGGAAATTTGTGGCTCCTCTCAGATTCCAGAACTTTCTGCCACAGAAGTGTGAGGAACATGTGTTTTTTTAGCCAAATTTTGAGGTTTGCAAAGGATTCTGGGTAACAGAACCTGGTCCGAGCCACACAAGTCACCCCTCCTTGGATTCCCCTAGGTCTCTAGTTTTCAGAAATGCACAGGTTTGGTAGGTTTCCCTAGGTGGCGGCTGAGCTAGAGGCCAAAATCTACAGGTAGTCACTTTGCTAAAAACAGCTCTGTTTTCTGTGATATGTCCACGTTGTGTTTTGGGGCATATCCTGTCGCGGGCGCTAGGCCTACCCACACAAGTGAGGTATCATTTTTATCGGGAGACGTGGGGGGACGCTGGGTGGAAGGAAATTTGTGGCTCCTCTCAGATTCCAGAACTTTCTGCCACAGAAATGTGAGGAACATGTGTTTTTTTAGCCAAATTTTGAGGTTTGCAAAGGATTCTGGGTAACAGAACCTGGTCCGAGCCACACAAGTCACCCCTCCTTGGATTCCCCTAGGTCTCTAGTTTTCAGAAATGCACAGGTTTGGTAGGTTTCCCTAGGTGGCAGCTGAGCTAGAGGCCAAAATCTACAGGTAGTCACTTTGCTAAAAACAGCTCTGTTTTCTGTGATATGTCCACGTTGTGTTTTGGGGCATATCCTGTCGCGGGCGCTAGGCCTACCCACACAAGTGAGGTATCATTTTTATCGGGAGACGTGGGGGAACGCTGGGTGGAAGGAAATTTGTGGCTCCTCTCAGATTCCAGAACTTTCTGCCACAGAAATGTGAGGAACATGTGTTTTTTTAGCCAAATTTTGAGGTTTGCAAAGGATTCTGGGTAACAGAACCTGGTCCGAGCCACACAAGTCACCCCTCCTTGGATTCCCCTAGGTCTCTAGTTTTCAGAAATGCACAGGTTTGGTAGGTTTCCCTAGGTGGCGGCTGAGCTAGAGGCCAAA
Organism: Pleurodeles waltl; assembly: GCF_031143425.1. Classification (NCBI taxonomy): domain Eukaryota; kingdom Metazoa; phylum Chordata; class Amphibia; order Caudata; family Salamandridae; genus Pleurodeles; species Pleurodeles waltl. The sequence goes on along the minus strand of NW_027150078.1, from coordinate 7,270 downwards.
ATCTACAGGTAGTCACTTTGCTAAAAACAGCTCTGTTTTCTGTGATATGTCCACATTGTGTTTTGGGGCATATCCTGTCGCGGGCGCTAGGCCTACCCACACAAGTGAGGTATCATTTTTATCGGGAGACGTGGGGGAACGCTGGGTGGAAGGAAATTTGTGGCTCCTCTCAGATTCCAGAACTTTCTGCCACAGAAGTGTGAGGAACATGTGTTTTTTTAGCCAAATTTTGAGGTTTGCAAAGGATTCTGGGTAACAGAACCTGGTCCGAGCCACACAAGTCACCCCTCCTTGGATTCCCCTAGGTCTCTAGTTTTCAGAAATGCACAGGTTTGGTAGGTTTCCCTAGGTGGCGGCTGAGCTAGAGGCCAAAATCTACAGGTAGTCACTTTGCTAAAAACAGCTCTGTTTTCTGTGATATGTCCACGTTGTGTTTTGGGGCATATCCTGTCGCGGGCGCTAGGCCTACCCACACAAGTGAGGTATCATTTTTATCGGGAGACGTGGGGGAACGCTGGGTGGAAGGAAATTTGTGGCTCCTCTCAGATTCCAGAACTTTCTGCCACAGAAATGTGAGGAACATGTGTTTTTTTAGCCAAATTTTGAGGTTTGCAAAGGATTCTGGGTAACAGAACCTGGTCCGAGCCACACAAGTCACCCCTCCTTGGATTCCCCTAGGTCTCTAGTTTTCAGAAATGCACAGGTTTGGTAGGTTTCCCTAGGTGGCAGCTGAGCTAGAGGCCAAAATCTACAGGTAGTCACTTTGCTAAAAACAGCTCTGTTTTCTGTGATATGTCCACGTTGTGTTTTGGGGCATATCCTGTCGCGGGCGCTAGGCCTACCCACACAAGTGAGGTATCATTTTTATCGGGAGACGTGGGGGAACGCTGGGTGGAAGGAAATTTGTGGCTCCTCTCAGATTCCAGAACTTTCTGCCACAGAAATGTGAGGAACATGTGTTTTTTTAGCCAAATTTTGAGGTTTGCAAAGGATTCTGGGTAACAGAACCTGGTCCGAGCCACACAAGTCACCCCTCCTTGGATTCCCCTAGGTCTCTAGTTTTCAGAAATGCTCAGGTTTGGTAGGTTTCCCTAGGTGGCGGCTGAGCTAGAGGCCAAAATCTACAGGTAGTCACTTTGCTAAAAACAGCTCTGTTTTCTGTGATGTGTCCAGGTTGTGTTTTGGGGCATATCCTGTCGCGGGCGCTAGGCCTACCCACACAAGTGAGGTATCATTTTTATCGGGAGACGTGGGGGAACGCTGGGTGGAAGGAAATTTGTGGCTCCTCTCAGATTCCAGAACTTTCTGCCACAGAAATGTGAGGAACATGTGTTTTTTTAGCCAAATTTTGAGGTTTGCAAAGGATTCTGGGTAACAGAACCTGGTCCGAGCCACACAAGTCACCCCTCCTTGGATTCCCCTAGGTCTCTAGTTTTCAGAAATGCACAGGTTTGGTAGGTTTCCCTAGGTGGCGGCTGAGCTAGAGGCCAAAATCTACAGGTAGTCACTTTGCTAAAAACAGCTCTGTTTTCTGTGATATGTCCACGTTGTGTTTTGGGGCATATCCTGTCGCGGGCGCTAGGCCTACCCACACAAGTGAGGTATCATTTTTATCGGGAGACGTGGGGGAACGCTGGGTGGAAGGAAATTTGTGGCTCCCCTCAGATTCCAGAACTTTCTGCCACAGAAATGTGAGGAACATGTGTTTTTTTAGCCAAATTTTGAGGTTTGCAAAGGATTCTGGGTAACAGAACCTGGTCCGAGCCACACAAGTCACCCCTCCTTGGATTCCCCTAGGTCTCTAGTTTTCAGAAATGCACAGGTTTGATAGGTTTCCCTAGGTGGCGGCTGAGCTAGAGGCCAAAATCTACAGGTAGTCACTTTGCTAAAAACAGCTCTGTTTTCTGTGATATGTCCACGTTGTGTTTTGGGGGCATATCCTGTAGCGGGCGCTAGGCCTACCCACACAAGTGAGGTATCATTTTTATCGGGAGACGTGGGGGAACGCTGGGTGGAAGGAAATTTGTGGCTCCTCTCAGATTCCAGAACTTTCTGCCACAGAAATGTGAGGAACATGTGTTTTTTTAGCCAAATTTTGAGGTTTGCAAAGGATTCTGGGTAACAGAACCTGGTCCGAGCCACACAAGTCACCCCTCCTTGGATTCCCCTAGGTCTCTAGTTTTCAGAAATGCACAGGTTTGGTAGGTTTCCCTAGGTGGCGGCTGAGCTAGAGGCCAAAATCTACAGGTAGTCACTTTGCTAAAAACAGCTCTGTTTTCTGTGATATGTCCACGTTGTGTTTTGGGGCATATCCTGTCGCGGGCGCTAGGCCTACCCACACAAGTGAGGTATCATTTTTATCGGGAGACATGGGGGAACGCTGGGTGGAAGGAAATTTGTGGCTCCTCTCAGATTCCAGAACTTTCTGCCACAGAAATGTGAGGAACATGTGTTTTTTTAGCCAAATTTTGAGGTTTGCAAAGGATTCTGGGTAACAGAACCTGGTCCGAGCCACACAAGTCACCCCTCCTTGGATTCCCCTAGGTCTCTAGTTTTCAGAAATGCACAGGTTTGGTAGGTTTCCCTAGGTGGCGGCTGAGCTAGAGGCCAAAATCTACAGGTAGTCACTTTGCTAAAAACAGCTCTGTTTTCTGTGATATGTCCACGTTGTGTTTTGGGGCATATCCTGTCGCGGGCGCTAGGCCTACCCACACAAGTGAGGTATCATTTTTATCGGGAGACGTGGGGGAACGCTGGGTGGAAGGAAATTTGTGGCTCCTCTCAGATTCCAGAACTTTCTGCCACAGAAATGTGAGGAACATGTGTTTTTTTAGCCAAATTTTGAGGTTTGCAAAGGATTCTGGGTAACAGAACCTGGTCCGAGCCACACAAGTCACCCCTCCTTGGATTCCCCTAGGTCTCTAGTTTTCAGAAATGCACAGGTTTGGTAGGTTTCCCTAGGTGGCGGCTGAGTTAGAGGCCAAAATCTACAGGTAGTCACTTTGCTAAAAACAGCTCTGTTTTCTGTGATATGTCCACGTTGTGTTTTGGGGCATATCCTGTCGCGGGCGCTAGGCCTACCCACACAAGTGAGGTATCATTTTTATCGGGAGACGTGGGGGAACGCTGGGTGGAAGGAAATTTGTGGCTCCTCTCAGATTCCAGAACTTTCTGCCACAGAAATGTGAGGAACATGTGTTTTTTTAGCCAAATTTTGAGGTTTGCAAAGGATTCTGGGTAACAGAACCTGGTCCGAGCCACACAAGTCACCCCTCCTTGGATTCCCCTAGGTCTCTAGTTTTCAGAAATGCACAGGTTTGGTAGGTTTCCCTAGGTGGCGGCTGAGCTAGAGGCCAAAATCTACAGGTAGTCACTTTGCTAAAAACAGCTCTGTTTTCTGTGATATGTCCACGTTGTGTTTTGGGGCATATCCTGTCGCGGGCGCTAGGCCTACCCACACAAGTGAGGTATCATTTTTATCGGGAGACGTGGGGGAACGCTGGGTGGAAGGAAATCTGTGGCTCCTCTCAGATTCCAGAACTTTCTGCCACAGAAATGTGAGGAACATGTGTTTTTTTAGCCAAATTTTGAGGTTTGCAAAGGATTCTGGGTAACAGAACCTGGTCCGAGCCACACAAGTCACCCCTCCTTGGATTCCCCTAGGTCTCTAGTTTTCAGAAATGCACAGGTTTGGTAGGTTTCCCTAGGTGGCGGCTGAGCTAGAGGCCAAAATCTACAGGTAGTCACTTTGCTAAAAACAGCTCTGTTTTCTGTGATATGTCCACGTTGTGTTTTGGGGCATATCCTGTCGCGGGCGCTAGGCCTACCCACACAAGTGAGGTATCATTTTTATCGGGAGACGTGGGGGAACGCTGGGTGGAAGGAAATCTGTGGCTCCTCTCAGATTCCAGAACTTTCTGCCACAGAAATGTGAGGAACATGTGTTTTTTTTAGCCAAATTTTGAGGTTTGCAAAGGATTCTGGGTAACAGAACCTGGTCCGAGCCACACAAGTCACCCCTCCTTGGATTCCCCTAGGTCTCTAGTTTTCAGAAATGCACAGGTTTGGTAGGTTTCCCTAGGTGGCGGCTGAGCTAGAGGCCAAAATCTACAGGTAGTCACTTTGCTAAAAACAGCTCTGTTTTCTGTGATATGTCCACGTTGTGTTTTGGGGCATATCCTGTCGCGGGCGCTAGGCCTACCCACACAAGTGAGGTATCATTTTTATCGGGAGACGTGGGGGAACGCTGGGTGGAAGGAAATTTGTGGCTCCTCTCAGATTCCAGAACTTTCTGCCACAGAAATGTGAGGAACATGTGTTTTTTTAGCCAAATTTTGAGGTTTGCAAAGGATTCTGGGTAACAGAACCTGGTCCGAGCCACACAAGTCACCCCTCCTTGGATTCCCCTAGGTCTCTAGTTTTCAGAAATGCACAGGTTTGGTAGGTTTCCCTAGGTGGCGGCTGAGCTAGAGGCCAAAATCTACAGGTAGTCACTTTGCTAAAAACAGCTCTGTTTTCTGTGATATGTCCACATTGTGTTTTGGGGCATATCCTGTCGCGGGCGCTAGGCCTACCCACACAAGTGAGGTATCATTTTTATCGGGAGACGTGGGGGAACGCTGGGTGGAAGGAAATTTGTGGCTCCTCTCAGATTCCAGAACTTTCTGCCACAGAAGTGTGAGGAACATGTGTTTTTTTAGCCAAATTTTGAGGTTTGCAAAGGATTCTGGGTAACAGAACCTGGTCCGAGCCACACAAGTCACCCCTCCTTGGATTCCCCTAGGTCTCTAGTTTTCAGAAATGCACAGGTTTGGTAGGTTTCCCTAGGTGGCGGCTGAGCTAGAGGCCAAAATCTACAGGTAGTCACTTTGCTAAAAACAGCTCTGTTTTCTGTGATATGTCCACGTTGTGTTTTGGGGCATATCCTGTCGCGGGCGCTAGGCCTACCCACACAAGTGAGGTATCATTTTTATCGGGAGACGTGGGGGAACGCTGGGTGGAAGGAAATTTGTGGCTCCTCTCAGATTCCAGAACTTTCTGCCACAGAAATGTGAGGAACATGTGTTTTTTTAGCCAAATTTTGAGGTTTGCAAAGGATTCTGGGTAACAGAACCTGGTCCGAGCCACACAAGTCACCCCTCCTTGGATTCCCCTAGGTCTCTAGTTTTCAGAAATGCACAGGTTTGGTAGGTTTCCCTAGGTGGCAGCTGAGCTAGAGGCCAAAATCTACAGGTAGTCACTTTGCTAAAAACAGCTCTGTTTTCTGTGATATGTCCACGTTGTGTTTTGGGGCATATCCTGTCGCGGGCGCTAGGCCTACCCACACAAGTGAGGTATCATTTTTATCGGGAGACGTGGGGGAACGCTGGGTGGAAGGAAATTTGTGGCTCCTCTCAGATTCCAGAACTTTCTGCCACAGAAATGTGAGGAACATGTGTTTTTTTTAGCCAAATTTTGAGGTTTGCAAAGGATTCTGGGTAACAGAACCTGGTCCGAGCCACACAAGTCACCCCTCCTTGGATTCCCCTAGGTCTCTAGTTTTCAGAAATGCACAGGTTTGGTAGGTTTCCCTAGGTGGCGGCTGAGCTAGAGGCCAAAATCTACAGGTAGTCACTTTGCTAAAAAACAGCTCTGTTTTCTGTGATATGTCCACATTGTGTTTTGGGGCATATCCTGTCGCGGGCGCTAGGCCTACCCACACAAGTGAGGTATCATTTTTATCGGGAGACGTGGGGGAACGCTGGGTGGAAGGAAATTTGTGGCTCCTCTCAGATTCCAGAACTTTCTGCCACAGAAGTGTGAGGAACATGTGTTTTTTTTAGCCAAATTTTGAGGTTTGCAAAGGATTCTGGGTAACAGAACCTGGTCCGAGCCACACAAGTCACCCCTCCTTGGATTCCCCTAGGTCTCTAGTTTTCAGAAATGCACAGGTTTGGTAGGTTTCCCTAGGTGGCGGCTGAGCTAGAGGCCAAAATCTACAGGTAGTCACTTTGCTAAAAACAGCTCTGTTTTCTGTGATATGTCCACGTTGTGTTTTGGGGCATATCCTGTCGCGGGCGCTAGGCCTACCCACACAAGTGAGGTATCATTTTTATCGGGAGACGTGGGGGGAACGCTGGGTGGAAGGAAATTTGTGGCTCCTCTCAGATTCCAGAACTTTCTGCCACAGAAATGTGAGGAACATGTGTTTTTTTAGCCAAATTTTGAGGTTTGCAAAGGATTCTGGGTAACAGAACCTGGTCCGAGCCACACAAGTCACCCCTCCTTCGATTCCCCTAGGTCTCTAGTTTTCAGAAATGCACAGGTTTGGTAGGTTTCCCTAGGTGGCAGCTGAGCTAGAGGCCCAAAATCTACAGGTAGTCACTTTGCTAAAAACAGCTCTGTTTTCTGTGATATGTCCACGTTGTGTTTTGGGGCATATCCTGTCGCGGGCGCTAGGCCTACCCACACAAGTGAGGTATCATTTTTATCGGGAGACGTGGGGGAACGCTGGGTGGAAGGAAATTTGTGGCTCCTCTCAGATTCCAGAACTTTCTGCCACAGAAATGTGAGGAACATGTGTTTTTTTAGCCAAATTTTGAGGTTTGCAAAGGATTCTGGGTAACAGAACCTGGTCCGAGCCACACAAGTCACCCCTCCTTGGATTCCCCTAGGTCTCTAGTTTTCAGAAATGCTCAGGTTTGGTAGGTTTCCCTAGGTGGCGGCTGAGCTAGAGGCCAAAATCTACAGGTAGTCACTTTGCTAAAAACAGCTCTGTTTTCTGTGATGTGTCCAGGTTGTGTTTTGGGGCATATCCTGTCGCGGGCGCTAGGCCTACCCACACAAGTGAGGTATCATTTTTATCGGGAGACGTGGGGGAACGCTGGGTGGAAGGAAATTTGTGGCTCCTCTCAGATTCCAGAACTTTCTGCCACAGAAATGTGAGGAACATGTGTTTTTTTAGCCAAATTTTGAGGTTTGCAAAGGATTCTGGGTAACAGAACCTGGTCCGAGCCACACAAGTCACCCCTCCTTGGATTCCCCTAGGTCTCTAGTTTTCAGAAATGCACAGGTTTGGTAGGTTTCCCTAGGTGGCGGCTGAGCTAGAGGCCAAAATCTACAGGTAGTCACTTTGCTAAAAACAGCTCTGTTTTCTGTGATATGTCCACGTTGTGTTTTGGGGCATATCCTGTCGCGGGTGCTAGGCCTACCCACACAAGTGAGGTATCATTTTTATCGGGAGACGTGGGGGAACGCTGGGTGGAAGGAAATTTGTGGCTCCCCTCAGATT